>NC_059201.1:47873124-48060624 GCF_020615455.1 Coregonus clupeaformis
GCTCTGGCTCCCCGTCTCTCCCACATGTGAGAATCTCCCTCCCGTCATACACCCTGATGATTCTGTCTGCTGTGTTGATGAGGAAACAACTGGAGGGAGGAGGAGAAGAGAGGACAGAGTGGATCATGATCAGTCATTTGATGGAACTATTAACTATTCTCCATAAGAGGCACACAACAACCTTCTAAGCACCAGAATGATTTTCCACACAAACACAGTCCTATTGCCTTTCAGCCTTCACCAACACACGCTGATTGGTTCCCTCTAAGTCCTCTCACCTGCCCTTGCGTGCAAACTCTATGGACTTGATGGCTGTGGTGTTGCTGGTCCCTGTCGTCACCCGAAACGATGCCACCAGATCCTGTGTGTCCGTGTTCAGCACCAGAATCTGCAGGGTCACATCAGTGAGAACAATCATCACACACTTATATAATACATTTGGAAAGTATTCAGACCCCTTGACTTTTTCCACATTTTGTTACGTTACAGCCTTATTCAAAAATGAATTAAATCTTCTTTTTTTGTATCAATCCACACAAAATACCCCATAATGACAAAGCGAAAACAGGTTAAGAAATGTTTGCAAATGTATTGCAAAAAACAGAAATACCTTATTCACATAAGTATTCAGACCATTTGCTATGAGACTCGAAATTGAGTTCAGGTGCATCCTGTTTCCATTGATCATCCTTGAGATGCTTCTACAACTTGATTGGAGTCCACCTGTGGTCAATCCCATTAATTGGACATGATTTGGAAAGGCACACACCTGTCTATATAAGGTCCCACAGTTGACAGTGCATGTCAGAGCAAAAACGAAGACATGAGGTTGAAGGAATTGTCCATAGAGCTCCGAGACAGGATTGAGTCAAGGCACAGATCTGGGGAAGGGTACCAAAAAATGCTGCAGCATTGAAGGTCCCCAAGAACACAGTGGCCTCCATCATTCTTAAATGGAAGAAGTTTCAAACCACCAAGACTAGAGCTGGACGCCCGGCCAAACTGAGCAATCGGGGGAGCAGGGCCTTGGTCAGGGAGGTGATCAAGAACCTGATGGTCACACTGACAGAGCTCCAGAGTTCGTCTGTGGAGATGGGAGAACCTTCCAGAAGGACAACCATCTCTGCAGCACTCCACTAATCAGGCCTTTATGGTAGAGTGGCCAGACGGAAGTCACTCCTTAGTAAAAGGCACATGAGTTTGCCAAAAGGCCCCTAAAGGACGGCAGGGACTGGGAGACAAAGATGAACGGAGCAAAGTACAGAGATCCTTGATGACAACCTGCTCCAGAGTGCTCAGGACCTCAGACTGGGGTGAAGGTTCACCTTTCAACAGGACAACGACCCTAAGCACACAGCCAAGACAACGCGGGAGTGGCTTTGGGACAAATCTCTGATTGTCCTTGAGAGGCCCAGCCAGAGGCCGGACTTGAACCAGATCAAACATCTCTGGAGTGACCTGAAAATTGCTGTGCAGCGATGCTCCCCATCCAACCTGACAGAGCTTGAGAGGATCTGCAGAGAAGAATGGGAGAAACTCCCCAAATATAGGTGTGCCAAGCTTGTAGCGTCATACCCAAGAAGACTCGAGGCTGTAATCGCTGCCAAAGGTTTCTAAAAACCAGTTTTTGCTTTGTCATTATTGAGTATTGTGTGTAGCTTGATGAGGTGAGGTGAGGTGGGGGGTGGGGGGGGGGGGGGGACAATGTAATCCATTTTAGAATAAGGCTGTAACGTAACAAAATGGGGAAAAAGTCAAGGGGTCTGAATACTTTCGGAATGCACTGTACAACCTACAAAGTCCTAAATAGATAAAGAATATTGCAAATCGTCTGAGGCACAAATAAATAATCCCAGGCCCCAGTGACCTCTGACCTTTCCCTTGGCGTTGCCGGTGTAGATGTACTCCCCCCTTCGGTCGAATGCCGCCACCACGTTCAGGTCAGAGTCGTCATCCACGGGCAGAACCACGTGTTTAGAGTCGGACAGGGTCAGCAGCACCGGAGCTGACTTCATAGGACACACCAGGACCTTGTCACTGAAACACGGGATAGATTGGGATTTAAAGGGGGGGATTTCCATATTTTTCCACACAGATATTCCATTATTCCGTATCAGATACATAGTCATAGGTCTGTGAAGTGGTACCGCAGTTTAAGGGTTGAGGTTAGGAGTGACAATCAATTAGGAAACATAAGAGGCTGAGGTGTAGGCTGAGCTAAGGTCGAGGTATTTATTGAGCTGGGGTATAGATATCCTCCCAGGTGGGTGGGATCGGTGGTACTAACTGTAGTTCAATGGATGAGGTCAGGAGTTATAATGAGTTAGAAAGGATAAGACCAGGCTGCGGTATAGGATGAGTTGGATATAGATAAACTCACAGGTCTCTGGGGTGGTACTGCAGTTTGAGGATGGGCGAGGGGAAACGGAACCTCTGGTCACAGTCTCCCGTCAGGACGTCCCATAGCGACACTATGTTATCTGTAGACGCACTCACCAGCTTGTGACCGTCTCGACTCCAACTGCAGACACACAGGGAAAGGTTTAGGATAGTTAAGATTCAGAACCACACTCAAAACAATTCACCACAATCAACACCTTTTGACAAGGGCTCCAGGCCCAAATGATGGGTTTATGAGTAAATAAAAGAAAAACATTCGAGCATAGTTTGCTGATTCTGAACAGTGTGTGTGCTACAGTGTTGGGGTCAATTCCATTTCAATTGCAATCAATTCATGAGGTAAACCAAATTGCAATTCCAACTCTTCCTAATTGAAAAGCATTGAAGAGAATTGGAATTTCAATGTACTTCCTGAATTGATTGGAATTAACTCCAACCCTGGTGTGCTGGCGTTTTCCCTTTCTTGTGACCGTGGTTTGCTTTCTCACCATAGTGAGCAGACTGGATGAATGTGAGCGCTGATGATCTTGGCGATGCCCCGTGTCAGGAAGTCCCAAATGACGATGCGTCCGTCGTTGCAACCCACCGCCAGAAGTGTGCCCCAGCGGTTAAAGGTGCATGTGAGAGCCATACTGATACAGTCCAGAGTGCCATCTGCCTCCTGTCAATGAGATAGCAACTGTATGTGAAGACACTCACAGACACAGATGTATAAATCAATGTTCTATTCTAAGGACTTGAGTAAGCATTAAGGCATAGCCATCCACTGTCTGTGTGGGAGAGGGGTGTGTGAGAGAGACGTGTTGACAAGTATGAAAGTATGAAAAAAGTACGAAAATGTATGTACTCAATACTGGAAGTCGCTCTGGATAAGAGCGTCTGCTAAATGACTCAAATGTAAAAGACAAGTAACAGGTAGAACAAGATTGGAATGACTTACCTCTGGATAGTTCTGCCCGAACGACTCTATAGAAGAAGAAAAAAGAATGTGGTTAGCATGTGGTTAGGTCTCTAGTACATCTAGACTGATTTAGGTAATATAACAGCTGGAAGATCACACAATCCACAGGCTAGCTAACGTTACGGACTGTTTACATCCTCCGCGTCCAAACGACAGTTCCATACATACGAAGATCGTTCATTTGCTAATGGCTAACGTCTAATAGTAGTAGTTGCCTGCTATGTGCTGTGTGATTTCACCTTGTAGTTAAAACGTACGATTAACACAATATAAATACATATATTTTATTTATCACTACTTATACTCAGACTGCCTTTGTATAGCGTTTGGCGTTCGTTAATTAGCATGCTAGTGCTGCCTAGCTACGATATCCTAGTTTACGTGCGGTCCTGCACCCAATAAATGATTGAAGAATTATAAATGACCCTTACCGAGCAACTCTAAATTCATCGCTGAACAATTCTGATAACACGAATATCAAAATAAACAGTCTTCCAGACGATTTATCCAAAACACAGCCGTTTAGCTATGTAGCTCTGTTGATAACAAGAGCGTGACTGGCGCCTTGCTAACGAAGGACCCCAAACAAAGTGATGTTGAAACTGCCCAAATAAAAATCTATACGGATTTTATTCATTTTATCGTATGTTCAAAGTAAACAATTATATTTTTGATTTTTGTACGTATGATTTCAGATACTTATTCCAAATCTGAATATATAAACGTGTAAGTTAGTTAATTCATAACATCCTCCATCAAGGCCGACACAGTTTCGCTCGTGCCCATGTTTTAGCAGGCAACTGCACTACACATTGATCTCGAAAATCCTACCACCCGTGATCATCCGGGTCTCTCCAATGTAACCAATCACATAATACACGGAAAAACAGGGCGGGGTTTCAGGTTACAGATATTAAGTTATTTCATATAAAATAAAGATTTTCAACCTACAATGAAAAAATAAATGCAACGAAAACTACACAACAAATCATATCTTCTCCACCAAAAGCCTCTAAAAACTATAAAGTCAATAGTATCCAGCTGCAGCGCCTGTCAATAAAACTACCCTCACCGACAGAAGGGGAACCCCAGACATGTCACAGGGGCTATAACTCTGAAGCAGCCATTTACAACATTTCTCACCACCAAACGTACAGTCAATAACACAATAGAAAATCTATATACAGTGTGTGCAAATGTAGTAAATTATGGAGGTAAGGCAATAAATAGGCCATAGTGCAAAATTATTACAATTTAGTATTAACACTGGAGTGATAGATGTGCAGAAGATGATGTCCAAATAGAGATACTGGGGTGCAAATTAGCTAAATAAATAACAATATGGGGATGAGGTAGTTGGGTGGGCTAATTACAGATGGGCTGTGTACAGGTGCAGTGATCGGTAAGCTGCTCTGACAACTGATGCTTAAAGATAGTGAGGGAGATAAGTGTCTCCAGCTTCAGAGATTTTTGTAGTTTGTTCCAGTCATTTGCAGCAGAGAACTGGATGGAATGGCGGCCAAAGGAGGTGTTGGCTTTGGGGGTGACCAGTGAGATATAACTGCTGGAACGCATACTAGGGGTGGGTGTTGCTATGGTGACCAATGAGCTAAGATAAGGCGGGGATTTGCCTAGAAGAGATTTATAGATGACCTGGAGCCAGTGGGTTTGGCGACAAATATGTATGTATGGCCAGCCAACGAGAGCGTACAGGTCACAATGGTGGGTAGTATATGGGGCTTTGGTGACAAAACGGATGGCACTGTGATAGACTACATCCAATTTGCTGAGTAGAGTGTTGGAAGCTATTTTGTAAATGACATCGCCGAAGTCAAGGATCGGTAGGATAGTCAGTTTTACGAGGGCATGTTTAGCAGCATGAGTGAAGGAGGCTTTGTTGCGAAATAGGAAGCTGATTCTAGATTTAACTTTGGATTGGAGATGCTTAATGTGAGTCTGTAAGGAGAGTTTACGGTCTAACCAGACACCTAGGTATTTGTAGTTGTCCACATATTCTAAGTCAGACCTGCCGAGAGTAGTGATTCTAGTTGGGCGGGCGGATGCAAGCAGCGTTCGATTGAAGAGTATGCATTTACTTTTACTAGCATTTAAGAGTAGTTGGAGGCCACGGAAGGAGTTTTGTATGGCATTGAAGCTCGTTTGGAGGTTTGTTAACACAGTGTCCAATGAAGGGCCAGATGTATACAAAATGGTGTCGTCTGCGTAGAGGTGGATCTGAGAGTCACCAACAGCAAGAGCGACATCATTGATATACACAGAGAATAGAGTCGGCCCGAGAATTGAATCCTGTGGCAACCCCATAGAGACTGCCAGAGGTCCAGACAACAGGCCCTCCGATTTGACACATTGAACTCTATCTGAGAAGTAGTTGGTGAACCAGGCGAGGCAGTCATTTGAGAAACCAAGGCTATTTAGTCTGCCAATAAGAATGCGGTGATTGACATAGTCAAAGGCCTTGGCCAGGTGGATGAAGACGGCTGCACAGTACTGTCTTTTATTGATCACGGTTATTTTATCGTTTAGGACCTTGAACGTGGCTGAGGTGGACCCATGACCAGCTCGGAAACCAGATTGCATAGCGGAGAAGGTACGTGGGATTCGAAATGGTCGGTGATCTGTTTGTTAACTTGGCTTTCAAATACTTTCGAAAGGCAGGGCAGGATGGATATAGGTCTGTAACAGTTTGGATCTAGAGTGTCACCCCCTTTGAAGAGGGGATGACCGCGGCAGCTTTCCAATCTCTGGGGATCTCAGACGATACGAAAGAGAGGTTGAACAGGCTAGTAATAGGGGTTGCAACAATTTCTGCGGCTAATTTTAGAAAGAGGGTCCAGATTGTCTAGCCCAGCTGATTTGTAGGGGTCCAGATTTTGCAGCTCTTTCAGGACATCAGCTATCTGAATTTGGGTGAAGGAGAAGCGGGGGGCGGGCATGGGCAAGTTGCAGCGGAGGGTGCAGAGCTGGTGGCCGGGGTAGGGGTAGCCAGGTGGAAAGCATGGCCAGCCGTAGCAAAATGCTTATTGAAATTCTCGATTATCGTAGATTTATCGGTGGTGACAGTGTTTCCTAGCCTCAGTGCAGTGGGTAGCTGGGAGGAGGTGCTCTTATTCTCTATGGACTTTACAGTGTCCCAAAACATTTTGGAGTTAGTGCTACAGGATTCAAATTTCTGTTTGAAAAACCTAGCCTTTGCTTTCCTAACTGATTGTGTATATTGGTTAACGCAGTAGGCCTGTTAGCAAAGGAAATTAGAAAAGGACGAAATGAAAGGAGGCTAGGAGAGGAATCAGAAAAGGAAAGGGAGCGAGGAAAGAAAAGGAGTTCACATGTATGTGGTAGGGATTACCACAGCCAGTAGAGAGGAAAGGAAGCGAAGCTAGGAAATGAGGAACGGAAAATAGGAAAGAAGGAAAGGGAGCAAGGAAAGGAATCTAGGAAATAAAATAAAATCACATGTATGTGATAGAGATTAACCACGGCCAGTAGATAGTATTGGTTTTAGTGACAGGCTAGTTTTAATCACAGACTATTCTGCGAGGCTGCAGCTAGATGCATCTAAAAAAAAAGCACTCTCGATCGTTCCATGCCGCAAAAACGTGAGTACAGGCCTACTGCGTTAACCAATTGGATTTCTAGCTTTTTTGTTGCTTGTTGGGGCGTGTCGCTGGGAGCATAGACGTTTCGAACTAGACGGTAAAGGCATTGTGCTTTGAAACAGACATCATATCTATGAACTATATTTCTATATCATGTGTTGTTCACTGGAACATTGGCCATGCGCAGTAGCTAGAAGAGTTATAAACAGTCTTGTTCTAGCACTGGTAGAACTAATTGTACCCGACAAGAAAACCCAGACAGCTTGATTTACACTTTGAGAGACCACCCGTGGAATTAAACGACCCTGTCAACGGTAATGACATAAGAGACATCCTTGACAACACATTACAGGTAAGAGATGGAGATTGTTGCTTATCATAATGTAGGTCTCTCTTCTTCCATGTAAGGTAGGGGCACATATATTATACTTACATAAGGTAAATGTAACTGGCCTGATTCTGAGGCTGTGCATTGGCAAATCCTGACCTTAGAATTATACTGAGATAATTGGCTTTAAAATTCAGAACTCTCATTGGTTTGAATGGTGTGAGCAATTATATATATATTTTTTAATGAATTGGTGTATGTAAAGTAGGCTACTATGTACAGAACAAGGCTGCCAATAACTGAAATTGGCAAAGATGCAGATAGAACCTTATAATTCCAAGCTATCAAAATAACAAAGTTGTCTGACCATTGATACGGTATAACATTTGTATGTATGTGTGTCTGAGCTTTCTGAACAATTTTGTGCAGTTATGCAATGTATATCATGTTGATGATGCTTGTGGTCTAACAGTTTTGATGTTATGGTGACCAAATCGACCTACAGTTGAAGTCGGAAGTTTACATACATTTAGGTTGGAGTCATTAAAACTCGTTTTTCAACCACTACACAAATTTCTTGTTAACAAACTATAGTTTTGGCAAGTCGGTTAGGACATCTACTTTGTGCATGACACAAGTAATTTTTCCAACAATTGTTTACAGACAGATTATTTCACTTATAATTCACTGTATCACAATTCCAGTGGGTCAGAAGTTGACTGTGCCTTTAAACAGCTTGGAAATTCCAGAAAATGATGTCATGGCTTTAAAAGCTTCTGATAGGCTAATTGACATCATTTGAGTCAATTGGAGGTGTACCTGTGGATGTATTTCAAGGCCTACCTTCAAACTCAGTGCCCCTTTGCTTGACATCATGGGAAAATCCAAAGAAATCAGCCAAGACCTCAGAAACAAAATTGTAGACCTCCACAAGTCTGGTTCATCCTTGGGAGCAATTTCCAAATGCCTGAAGGTACCACGTTCATCTGTACAAACAATAGTACGCAAGTATAAACACCATGGGACCACGCAGCCGTCATACCGCTCAGGAAGGAGACGCGTTCTGTCTCCTAGAGATGAACTTACTTTTGTGCGAATCAATCCCAGAACAACAGCAAATGACCTTGTGAAGCTGCTGGAGGAAACAGGTACAAAAGTATATATATCTACAGTAAAACGAGTCCTATATCGACATAACCTGAAACCCGCTCAGCAAGGAAAAAGCCACTGCTCCAAAACCGCCATAAAAAAGCCAGCCTATGGTTTGCAACTGCACATGGGGACAAAGATCGTACTTTTTGGAGAAATGTCCTCTGGTCTGATAAAACAAAAATAGAACTGTTTGGCCATAATGACCATCGTTATGTTTGGAGTAAAAAGGGGGGAGCTTGCAAGCCGAAGAACACCATCCCAACCGTGAAGCACGGGGGTGGCAGCATCATGCTGTGGGGGTGCTTTGCGGCAGGAGGGACTGGTGCACTTCACAAAATATATGGCATCATGAGGAAGGAAAATAATGTGGATATATTGAAGCAACACCTCAAGACATCGGTCAGGAAGTTAAAGCTTGGTTGCAAATGTGTCTTCCAAATGGACAATGACCCCAAGCATACTTCCAAATTTGTGGAAAAATGGCTTAAGGACAACAAAGTCAAGGTAATGGAGTGGCCATCACAAAGCCCTGACCTCAATCCTATAGAAAATGTGTGGTCCAAACTGAAAAAGCGTCTGCGAGCAAGGAGGCCTTCAAACCTGACTCCGTTACATCAGCTCTGTCAGGAGGAATGGGCCAAAATTCACCCAACTTATTGTGGAAGCTTGTGGAAGGCTACCCGAAATGTTTGACCCAAGTTAAACAATTTTAAAGGCAATGCTACCAAATACTAATTGAGTGTATGTAAACTTCTGACCCACTGGGAATGTGATGAAAGAAATAAAAGCTGAAATAAATAATTCTGTCTACTATTATTCTGACATTTCACATTCTTAAAATAAAGTGGTGATCCTAACTGACCTAAAACAGGGAATTTAAATGTATTTGGCTAAGGTGTATGTAAACATCCGACTTCAACTGTACATTGTGTCATAAGTTTGCCTTCCACAAGCTGTACTGTCTGAGTATGATAGAACTTTATTCAAAAGTTGAGAAACTAAGTGTATTGACTATTTTTGGAAGTTGATAAAAAATATAATGGCGATATTTATTTATATTGCTTTCATGTATTATATTTTTCTGATTTGTCCGCAAATTGCTTTTGATGAGATCATAATTTTTTTGTTAGAAAAAGGCAAATAATTTGTTTTCATAAGTCAAACTAATTGTGAGACGAGAGATTTGAAGCAGTGCTTTGCTTGGTTTAGGCTAGTTGTACTGTGTCAATCCCATTTGACTATCAGCTCTATACAGAAATACGATAATCAATTTAGAAAATAATTAAAGGGAAATTGGCATTTTATAACTTGTTTCAAAGAATTCTAAAAAATTAATAACGGAAAAGTGGTGCGTGCATATGTATTCACCCCCTTTGCTATGATTCCCCTAAATAACATCTGGTGCAACCAATTACCTTCAGAAGTCACATAATTAGTTAGATTGCACACAGGTGGACTTTATTTACAGTGGGGGAAAAAAGTATTTAGTCAGCCACCAATTGTGCAAGTTCTCCCACTTAAAAAGATGAGAGAGGCCTGTAATTTTCATCATAGGTACACATCAACTATGACAGACAAAATTAGATTTTTTTTCTCCAGAAAATCACATTGTAGGATTTTTTATTAATTTATTTGCAAATTATGGTGGAAAATAAGTATTTGGTCAATAACAAAAGTTTCTCAATACTTTGTTATATACCCTTTGTTGGCAATGACACAGGTCAAACGTTTTCTGTAAGTCTTCACAAGGTTTTCACACACTGTTGCTGGTATTTTGGCCCATTCCTCCATGCAGATCTCCTCTAGAGCAGTGATGTTTTGGGGCTGTCGCTGGGCAACACAGACTTTCAACTCCCTCCAAAGATTTTCTATGGGGTTGAGATCTGGAGACTGGCTAGGCCACTCCAGGACCTTGAAATGCTTCTTACGAAGCCACTCCTTCGTTGCCCGGGCGGTGTGTTTGGGATCATTGTCATGCTGAAAGACCCAGCCACGTTTCATCTTCAATGCCCTTGCTGATCGAAGGAAGTTTTCACTCAAAATCTCACGATACATGGCCCCATTCATTATTTCCTTTACACAGATCAGTCGTCCTGGTCCCTTTGCAGAAAAACAGCCCCAAAGCATGATGTTTCCACCCCCATGCTTCACAGTAGGTATGGTGTTCTTTGGATGCAACTCAGCATTCTTTGTCCTCCAAACACGACAAGTTGAGTTTTTACCAAAAAGTTATATTTTGGTTTCATCTGACCATATGACATTCTCCCAATCCTCTTCTGGATCATCCAAATGCACTCTAGCAAACTTCAGACGGGCCTGGACATGTACTGGCTTAAGCAGGGGGACACGTCTGGCACTGCAGGATTTGAGTCCCTGGCGGCGTAGTGTGTTACTGATGGTAGGCTTTGTTACTTTGGTCCCAGCTCTCTGCAGGTCATTCACTAGGTCCCCCCGTGTGGTTCTGGGATTTTTGCTCACCGTTCTTGTGATCATTTTGACCCCACGGGATGAGATCTTGCGTGGAGCCCCAGATCGAGGGAGATTATCAGTGGTCTTGTATGTCTTCCATTTCCTAATAATTGCTCCCACAGTTGATTTCTTCAAACCAAGCTGCTTACCTATTGCAGATTCAGTCTTCCCAGCCTGGTGCAGGTCTACAATTTTGTTTCTGGTGTCCTTTGACAGCTCTTTGGTCTTGGCCATAGTGGAGTTTGGAGTGTGACTGTTTGAGGTTGTGGACAGGTGTCTTTTATACTGATAACAAGTTCAAACAGGTGCCATTAATACAGGTAACAGGTGGAGGACAGAGGAGCCTCTTAAAGAAGAAGTTACAGGTCTGTGAGAGCCATAAATCTTGCTTGTTTGTAGGTGACCAAATACTTATTTTCCACCATAATTTGCAAATAAATTCATTAAAAATCCTACAATGTGATTTTCTGGATTTTTTTCTTCTCAATTTGTCTGTCATAGTTGACGTGTACCTATGATGAAAATTACAGGCCTCTCTCATCTTTTTAAGTGGGAGAACTTGCACAATTGGTGGCTGACTAAATACTTTTTTCCCCCACTATAAGTATCACATGATCTCAGTATATATACACCTGTTCTGAAAGACCCCAGAGTCTGCAACACCACTAAGCAAGGGGCACCACCAAGCAAGCGGCAACATGAAGACAAAGGAGCTCTCCAAACAGGTCAGGGACAAAGTTGTGGAGAAGTACAGATCAGGGTTGGGTTCTAAAAAAATATCAAAAACTTTGAACATCCCACGGAGCACCATTAAATCCATTATAATTTTTTTAAAAGAATATGGCACCACAACAAACCTGCCAAGAGAGGGCCGCCCACCAAAACTCACGTACCAGGCAAGGAGGGCATTAATCAGAGAGTCAACAAAGAGACCAAAGATAACCCTGAAGGAGCTGCAACGCTCCACAGCGGAGATTGGAGTATCTCTCCATAGGACCACTTTAAGCCGTACACTCCACAGAGCTGGGCTTTATGGAAGAGTGGCCAGAAAAAAAAACATTGCTTAAAGAAAAAAATAAGCAAACACGTTTGGTGATTCCCCAAACATATGGAAGAAGGTACTCTGGTCAGATGATACTAAATTTGAGCTTTTTGGCCATCAAGGAAAACGCTATGTCTGGCGCAAACCCAACACCTCTCATCACCCCAAGAACACCATCCCCACAGTGAAGCATGGTGGTGGCAGCATCATGCTGTGGGGATGTTTTTCATCGGCAGGGACTGGGAAACTGGTCAGAATTGAAGGAATGATGGATGGCGCTAAATACAGGGAAATTCTTGAGGGAAACCTGTTTCAGTCTTCCAGAGATTTGAGACTGGGACGGAGGTTCACCTTCCAGCAGGACAATGACCCTAAGCATACTGCTAAAGCAACACTTGAGTCGTTTAAAGGGAAACATTTATATGTCTTGGAATGGCCTAGTCAAAGCCCAGACCTCAATCCAATTGAGAATCTGTGGTATGACTTAAAGATTGCTGTACACCAGCGGAACCCATCCAACTTGAAGGAGCTGGAGCAGTTTTGCCTTGAAGAATGGGCAAAAATCCCAGTGGCTAGATGTGCCAAGCTTATAGAGACATACCCCAAGAGACTTGCAGCTGTAATTGCTGCAAAAGGTGGCTCTACAAAGTATTGACTTTGGGGGGGTGAATAGTAATGCACGCTCAAGTTTTCTGTTTTTTTGTCTTATTTCTTGTTTATTTCACAAGAAAAAATATTTTGCATCTTCAAAGTGGTAGGCATGTTGTGTAAATCAAATGATACAAACCCCCCAAAAATCATTTTTATTTCCAGGTTGTAAGGCAACAAAATAGGAAAAATACCAAGGGGGGTGAATACTTTCGCAAGCCACTGTAATTTTCCAACTGAACATGTAAATGTACATTTGCATTCCAATAAGCATTACATTGTGAACAATGCATTTTTGAATTGTGTAATATGAATATTATGATTCTAACTTCCAGTGTATTTAATAATAATTCTCTGCTAAATCTCTTTAAAGTCTTTAACTCTTTAAATGTTTTAAATGTGACCCATTCTCTAAAGTACATACTGTGCTTCAAAACATTTAAAATTTCCTGTCTTTTTTCCAGGCTCTGTTTTCGAACATGGCCAAGAACTCCATCCACTGGTTCCGGAAGGGACTGCGTCTCCATGACAACCTGGCCCTGCTGGAGGCCCTGCGTGATTCAGACACGGTGCACTGTGTCTACTTCCTGGACCCCTTGTTCGCTGGCTCCTCCAACCTGGGGGTCAACAAGGTGGAGGTGAGGAACAACCGTATCTATTCATCCATCAACCAACCAGTCAATACGATTCTATTGTCCCTGTAGATTGAAATGCATTGTGCATGCTCGGAATGCTGATGTGTTATTAACATACATACAATTCTATGGTTATTACAGTGTTGTTATAGTGTTATTACAGAGTGGGTGTTGTAGGCTGGGTTGGACTCTGGTCCATTGGAATTCAAGAAGTAAATTGAAAGTCTAATTCAAGATTTGTAAAAATCTTTATTGAAAATCAATGACACTGAATTGGCCCAGACCCAGGTGTTCTAGTGGTTATGGTTTTGTGGTGGTTCTCAGAACAGCTCCCATCACACAGTTGCCACTATCTGACCTTGCTAAAGAGGATGGTAGTATGGATTGATCAGATGTGCCAGTGGAAAGCCTGGATCTTGACATCACCAGGTAGTAGTTTGGACCAGCAGAGTACGGATTGCAGCAGTAGGCCTATATTGTAATTATGTCTGCTTTCAAGATGAAATTAGTGACTTCTGTATGTAGCTAATGTATTATGGTAGGTTATGAAAGTTTGTGGATCCTATGTTTGAGTATTCTCTGGGTATCTACTAGGCTATTCTCTTTTAAACATCAGTTGTTGGCAAGCATGTGAAATAGTGTAGGGGTGCTTATTCCTTGGTCCTCTTAACTTAGAGGAGGAATACTAATGGGATGAATAGCAGGCAAAAGCAACAGCTTCTCTTTTCCAGTCACAGTTAAGAGAGTATTATTAGTGTAATAGACACAGAAAAGATTTCCCTCCCAAGTATTTACTATTGCTTCGGCCAGACAAATGTTATTTTCACTTTCTGTACAATTTAATTAATCCCCTCTGGGGCATTTTGTCTGGCATCTTTCAAAAACCAAAGAGTGTAGAGCCAAGGCCTGTAAAATGGTGTCGTTCAGGCAGGGAGCCGGTTTAGTGTGCCGAAAGAGAGTTCCGTTTCCTGAGTCAGTGGTTGCTATTGGGATGACCTACTTTACAGCAGGCTGTGCTGTGGCAGAGCGGCCTAGCTGGATCTCTAACTGCTCAAGCAGTAGGAGGCGGTAGTGGCCCTCAGATCTGCAACTGGATTAGCCATCTTTTCAACTGTAACACCTATGCTTTTTGCCCTTTTTTATTTGAATGTTATTTTTTAAGGAAAAGTGCTAGTGTGAAGCAACAGACGGATATAGCAGGCCTATCGGGTTATCTTGTCTCTCTCCACAGTGTGTTTATCATTGTCTTCAAAGGTGTTCAGGTGTTTACTCAAAACACTAGACAAACACACCATGTACCCCCTGCTGCTCTCCTCTCAGGGGGCTGTTCTTAAGTTTAGAAGAAGGATCACAGCATTTTCTGATGACTACATTCAGTCAGTCAGTCAGTCAGTCACCTGGGATACTATGCTGGGATGCTGCTAACTCAACCATGTAACCATGGCACAGTTTCATCCCAAATATTACATCTGCAACAATGAGGACTGAATCTGTGCCTCAATGACATTTCTTACTGCATAAATGCTAGAAAGGGGATGTAAATGCAAAAAGGCAAATGTGAGCTTCAGACAGTTTGTGTGAAATAATAGTTGTTGAAACCTGCATTATACATGCAGTGATGTAACAATTATAATATGATCATTACATCACCATCATAACATAACTTATGGACATATGATCAAAGGGCGTCGGTCTGCTTCTTGGAAAGTGATTCAGAGTTGATGTATTTATATCCTGATCCAACAAACATGTTCTTATTAATTTACTTATAATGTATTATTTAGTGGGACTTATTAGGGTTTTATCCAATCAAACATGGTGTCAGGTCTAAGTTGTAAACATGAGTCTCTTCACACTCTGAGAATGCCCATAAAGCAGTGTCCTCTCCAGCATGGCCATAAAGTTATAGTCGTCGTCCCTCCTGTGTTTCAGGTTCCTGCTGCAGTGTCTGGAAGATCTAGACGCAAGCCTTCGGAAGCTCAACTCTCGTCTGTTTGTGATCCAAGGCCAGCCAGCCAACATCTTCCCCTGACTCTTTAAGGTGAGACCCCATCACCCCTTTCCCCTCCACCTCACCCCTACCCTCTCCCCAGCCTCCCTCACCCCCTCACCCCCAGGGACAGCAAATATCCACCATACTAAATCAGTGTTTGCTGACCATTTTAAAGTCAATCAGTATATCTTGTATTAACCCCAGTGTGTGTCTGCTGTGTCCTGACCTGTCCTCTCAGGACTGGAACATCTCCCGGCTGACATTTGAGTGTGACTCTGAGCCGTTCAGTAAGGAGAGGGATGCAGCCATTAAGAAGCTGGCCACAGAGGCTGGAGTAGAGGTCGTCAGCAGGACCTCACACACTCTACGACCTGGACAAGTGAGTAGGACACCCGGATGACATCCTCCTCTTCTCTCTGTAGGATCATAGAGCTGAATGGGGGTCTTCCTCCTCTCACCTTCAAGCATTTCCAGACGTTGGTGGGCTCCATGCCGCCCCCCAATGCCCCAGTAGAGGCTCTGTCCCAGGCCAGCATGGGTCGATGTGTCACCCCCGTCTCAGACAACCACAGGGACAAGTACGGAGTACCCCTATTGGAGGAGCTGGGTAAGACACCGACTCTTACTTATTGCAGGGTACTATCACATAAGATTGCTCCTATTTTGCTCATGTTTACATTCTCCTCTCTCTTCTACCCTCAGGTGAAGACGAACGGCAGCCCCCCCATCTCTCTGCTGTGGCGTGAGTTCTTCTACACGGCCGCCACTAACAACCCCCGCTTCGACAAAATGGAGGGGAACCACATCTGTATCCGCATCCCCTGGGACCGTAACGCAGAGGCGCTGGCCAAATGGGACGAAGCCAAGACGGGCTTCCCCTGGATCGACGCCATCATGACTCAGCTGAGGCAGGAAGGCTGGATCCACCACTTGGCCAGACACGCTGTGACCAGAGGAGACCTGTGGATCAGCTGGGAGGATGGGAAGAATCAGCTGGGAAGAATCAGAAGAGATACATTGATAGATTAATTTGTATTTTAAAAATAATTACTAAAGGATTTCACCCCAAATACAGTATAAATGTGTGAACGGTGTTAGAGTTATAATGTAGTGTCAACCCACTAACAGAGGGGGTGAGTTAGAAACTGCTGAGACAAACATTCCAGGAGGAAGGAGACTTAGAAGTATTTAAACATTCTGTACTGTGGAAATATACAGACCGCCTAAAGGTGGGCGGAGCAAAGTGCCTTTGTGTGAAGTGGTATAAAAGCTGTATATGTGTTTGGGCGGCAGAGCTCTCCATGATTAAATAATACAGATCATTCTTGCTGGTTGTGGACCTTTGTTTAATTCATGATTAAAACCAGAGCCTTACACCCTCTGGGAATTATTCAGAGCATTAAGTTTAATTAGAGAGATAAATTCTCATGACATACATATTATGTGTGAATGACTGTTGTTGTTCTGTGTGTGTCTGTCAGGTGTTTGAGGAGCTGCTACTGGATGCAGACTGGAGTGTGAACGAAGGCAGCTGGTTGTGTCATTCCTGCAGTTCCTTCTTCCAGCAGTTCTTCCACTGCTACTGCCCTGTGGGCTTCGGACGAAAAATAGATCCCGAAGGAGACTTCATTAGGTTGGTATATCTACACGCACGCACACACACCCACACACACAAGACGCACATACACACACACACACACACACATACACACACACACACACAGTATCTTCTTTATCAAGTCATACATTAGCAAGGCTGTTCTGTCTGACTACTGTCTGTATGTTGTGCTGAACCAGCTCCTCTGGCAGTTGTGACGAGGCACTGAGTTTTAATTGCTCCCTCTGCTTGCAGACGCTACTTACCTGTCCTGAAAGACTTGCCAGACAAGTACATCTACGACCCTTGGAACGCCCCCATAGAGGTGCAGCGTGCGGCCAAGTGTGTGGTCGGGGTGGACTACCCCAAACCCATGGTGAACCATGCAGAGGCCAGCCGACTCAACATAGAGAGGCAAATCTACCAGCAGCTGTCCAGATACAGAGGACTCAGTAAGTATTTTTCTCCCTCCCTTGCTTTGTATTGAACTCTCTCTCACTCTCTCTCTCTCATTTCTTTTTCACTCTCTTCCTATCACCTGCCCACTCTCTCTCTTTCTCTCGCTCTCTTTCACTCTCTGAATCTCTCTTGCTTTCTGTCTGTCTCGCTATCGCTCTCTTTCTCACACCTGGTCATTCATTATAACTCGTGTCTCTCTCCTAATAGGCTTACTAGCAGCTGTGCCAACCAGTCCCATTGAGGATCTGAATGCGGTGGCATCGCCCTCTACTGGTAGAAAATACAGTGTGCTCAGCGGCCATCATGGTGAGCAAGGCTCATAGCAAGGCTCATTTGCCTAAACCTCCTTAGATACTATTCATACATTATCCCAAATATTATCACACCACGACTGCAAAGTGAGCACACTCCTCTACCTTCCTCTGAACCTCCCCTCTCCCTCTCTTCTCCTCTATCCAGGCCGTAGTAGAGAAAACAGAAGTGTAATAGTGAACGGTGAGAAGCTGCCGGGACTCAGTGGAGTGAGACCACTACCTGGACCAACATACACTCACAGTAAGTCTAGATACAGTATATAATATCTGACTGGACACAGACTGGTCACTTACAGTGTTATGTAGAGGAGGAAATTCTTATGGGCCTATTTCAGTTTGCCTCTTGGTCACTGCAGGCTGTGGAATGGCGCACAGAGAGCAGGCACGATCGTCCAATCAGCAACTCTGTCGGACAGGATGTGCCCATGAGTTTGCTGTGCCTCAGTATCCAGGTCGTCTGGCCCGGGACGGGGCTGGGAAGAGGGGGCGGGAGTCGGAACAGGAAGTGGGTAACGACTTTCCGGCCCCCGCCTTCAAGGTGCAGCGACACCACAACCACGTAAGTCAGGGGTCAATGTGTGTGTTTACGTTCTGTTTTCTAAAGTCTATGTTATGTACCTGGGGGGATGTCACAAAGAATGATCGATAAGTTACAAAATAGTCTGAAATATTCATATTTCTGAGTTCATAAAGATAGAACTTTAGGAGCATAGTAAAACAGACTCAATATTATCAGTTTATCAGTGATCCACCTTTGTGATACTATAAACCCCTCTGGGATTTACAGTTGAAGTCGGAAGTTTACATACACTTAGGTTGGAGTCATTAAAACTTGTTTTTCAACCACTCCACAAATTTCTTGTTAACAAACTATAGTTTTGGCAAGTCGGTTAGGACATCTACTTTGTGCATGACATAAGTAATTTTTCCAACAATTGTTTACAGACAGATTATTTCACTTATAATTCACTGTATCACAATTCCAGTGGGTCAGAAGTTTACATACACTAAGTTGACTGTGCCTTTAAACAGCTTTGAAAATTCCAGAAAATGATGTCATGGCTTTAGAAGCTTCTGATAGGCTAATTGACATAATTTGAGTCAATTGGAGGTGTACCTGTGGATGTATTTCAAGGCCTACCTTCAAACTCAGTGCCTCTTTGCTTGACATCATGGGAAAATCAAAAGAAATCAGCCAAGTCCTCAGAAAAAAGTCTGGTTCATCCTTGGGAGAAATGTCCAAATGCCTGAAGGTACCACGTTCATCTGTACAAACAATAGTATGCAAGTATAAACACCATGGGACCATGCAGCCGTCATACCGCTCAGGAAGTAGACGCGTTCTGTCTCCTAGAGATGAACTTACTTTGGTGCAAAAAGTGCAAATCAATCCCAGAACAACAGCAAAGGACCTTGTGAAGATGCTGGAGGAAACAGGTACAAAAGTATCTATACAGTGAGGGAAAAAAGTATTTGATCCCCTGCTGATTTTGTACGTTTGCCCACTGACAAAGAAATGATCAGTCTATAATTTTAATGGTAGGTTTATTTGAACAGTGAGAGACAGAATAACAACAAAAAAATCCAGAAAAACGCATGTCAAAAATGTTATTAATAGATTTACATTTTAATGAGGGAAATAAGTATTTGACCCCTCTGCAAAACATTACTTAGTACTTGGTGGCAAAACCCTTGTTGGTAATCACAGAGGTCAGACGTTTCTTGTAGTTGGCCACCTGGTTTGCACACATCTCAGGAGGGATTTTGTCCCACTCCTCTTTGCAGATCTTCTCCAAGTCATTAAGGTTTCGAGGCTGACGTTTGGCAACTCGAACCTTCAGCTCCCTCCACAGATTTTCTATGGGATTAAGGTCTGGAGACTGGCTAGGCCACTCCAGGACGTTAATGTGCTTCTTCTTGAGCCACTCCTTTGTTGCCTTGGCCGTGTGTTTTGGGTCATTGTCATGCTGGAATACCCATCCACGACCCATTTTCAATGCCCTGGCTGAGGGAAGGAGGTTCTCACCCAAGATTTGACGGTACATGACCCCGTCCATTGTCCCTTTGATGCGGTGAAGTTGTCCTGTCCCCTTAGCAGAAAAACACCCCCAAAGCATAATGTTTCCACTTCCATGTTTGATGGTGGGGATGGTGTTCTTGGGGTCATAGGCAGCATTCCTCCTCCTCTAAACACGGCGAGTTGAGTTGATGCCAAAGAGCTCCATTTTGGTCTCATCTGACCATAATATTTTCACCCAGTTCTCCTCTGAATCATTCAGATGTTCATTGGCAAACTTCAGACGGGCATGTATATGTGCTTTCTTGAGCAGGGGGACCTTGCGGGCGCTGCGGGATTTCAGTCTTTCACGGTGTAGTGTGTTACCAATTGTTTTCTTGGTGACTATGGTCCCAGCTGCCTTGAGATCATTGACAAGATCCTCCCGTGTAGTTCTCCGGCTGATTCCTCACCGTTCTCATGATCATTGCAACTCCACGAGGTGAGGTCTTGCATGGAGCCCCAGGCCGAGGGAGATTGACAGTTCTTTTGTGTTTCTTCCTCCTTCCCTCAGCCAGGGCATTGAAAATCGCACCAACTGTTGTCACCTTCTCACCAAGTTGCTTGGCGATGGTCTTGTAGCCCATTCCAGCCTTGTGTAGGTCTACAATCTTGTCCCTGACATCCTTGGAGAGCTCTTTGGTCTTGGCCATGGTGGAGAGTTTGGAATCTGATTGATTGATTGCTTCTGTGGACAGGTGTCTTTTATACAGGTAACAAGCTGAGATTAGGAGCACTCCCTTTAAGAGTGTGCTCCTAATCTCAGCTCGTTACCTGTATAAAAGACACCTGGGAGCCAGAAATCTTTCTGATTGAGAGGGGGTCTCTCACTGTTCAAATAAACCTACCATTAAAATTATAGACTGATCATTTCTTTGTCAGTGGGCAAACGTACAAAATCAGCAGGGGATCAAATACTTTTTTCCCTCACTGTATCCACAGTAAAACGAGTCCTATATCGACATAACCTGAAAGGCCGCTCAGCAAGGAAGAAGCCACTGCTCCAAAACCGCCATAAAAAAGCCAGCCTACGGTTTGCAACTGCACATGGGGACAAAGATCGTACTTTTTAGAGAAATGTCCTCTGGTCTGATGAAACAAAAATAGAACTGTTTGGCCGTAATGACCATCATTATGTTTGGAGGAAAAAGGGGGCGCTTGCAAGCCGAAGAACACCATCCCAATCGTGAAGCACGGGGGTGGCAGCATCATGCTGTGGGGGTGCTTTGCTGCAGGAGGGACTGGTGCACTTCACAAAATATATGGCATCATGAGGAAGGAAAATTATGTGGATATATTGAAGCAACAAATCTCAAGACATCAGTCAGGAAGTTAAAGCTTGGTCACAAATGGGTCTTCCAAATGGACAATGACCCCAAGCATACTTCCAAAGTTGTGGCAAAATGGCTTAAGGACAACAAAGTCAAGGTATTGGAGTGGCCATCACAAAGCCCTAACCTCAATCCTATAGAAATGTGTGGGCAGAACTGAAAAAGCGTGTGCGAGCAAGGAGGCCTACAAACCTGACTCAGTTACACCAGCTCTGTCAGGAGGAATGGGCCAAAATTCACCCAACTTATTGTGGGAAGCTTGTGGAAGGCTACCCGAAACGTTTGACCCAAGTTAAACAATTTAAAGGCAATGCTACCAAATACTAATTGAGTGTATGTAAACTTCTGACCCACTGGGAATGTGATGAAAGAAATAAAAGCTGAAATAAATCATTCTCTCTACTATTATTCTGACATTTCACATTTTTAAAATAAAGTGGTGATCCTAACTGACCTAAGACAGGGAATTTTTACTAGGATTAAATGTCAGGAATTGTGAAAGACTGAGTTTAAATGTATTTGGCTAAAGTCCCTGAGACGTCTTAGTTTTGAGATTTGCGATCTCAAAGATTTACTATTTCAATTAGACAAAATGGTCAAATCAGTTTGGGTTTATCGTAATATAATCTTGGGAGCATATTATGACCCTAAATTCCCCACCCTAAATTCCCCACCTGGGTTGAACATGAGATACAGTCTATAATATGTTATGATGTAAATTATGTACAGTGGGGAAAAAAGTATTTAGTCAGCCACCAATTGTGCAAGTTCTCCCACTTAAAAAGATGAGAGAGGCCTGTAATTTTCATCATAGGTACACGTCAACTATGACAGACAAAATGAGAAAAAAAATTCTAGAAAATCGCATTGTAGGATTTTTTATGAATTTATTTGCAAATTATGGTGGAAAATAAGTATTTGGTCAATAACAAAAGTTTCTCAATACTTTTATATACCCTTTGTTGGCAATGACACAGGTCAAACATTTTCTGTAAGTCTTCTCAAGGTTTTCACACACTGTTGCTGGTATTTTGGCCCATTCCTCCATGCAGATCTCCTCTAGAGCAGTGATGTTTTGGGGCTGTCGCTGGGCAACACGGACTTTCAACTCCCTCCAAAGATTTTCTATGGGGTTGAGATCTGGAGACTGGCTAGGCCACTCCAGGACCTTGAAATGCTTCTTACGAAGCCACTCCTTCGTTGCCCGGGCGGTGTGTTTGGGATCATTGTCATGCTGAAAGACCCAGCCACGTTTCATCTTCAATGCCCTTGCTGATGGAAGGAGGTTTTCACTCAAAATCTCACGATACATGGCCCCATTCATTCTTTCCTTTACACGGATCAGTCGTCCTGGTCCCTTTGCAGAAAAACAGCCCCAAAGCATGATGTTTCCACCCCCATGCTTCACAGTAGGTATGGTGTTCTTTGGATGCAACTCAGCATTCTTTGTCCTCCAAACACGACGAGTTGAGTTTTTACCAAAAAGTTATATTTTGGTTTCATCTGACCATATGACATTCTCCCAATCCTTTTCTGGATCATCCAAATGCACTTGGGCAAACTTCTTTTTTTGTTTGTTTCTGGTGTCCTTTGACAACTCTTTGGTCTTGGCCATAGTGGAGTTTGGAGTGTGACTGTTTGAGGTTGTGGACAGGTGTCTTTTATACTGATAACAAGTTCAAACAGGTGCCATTAATACAGGTAACGAGTGGAGGACAGAGGAGCCTCTTAAAGAAGAAGTTACAGGTCTGTGAGAGCCAGAAATCTTGCTTGTTTGTAGGTGACCAAATACTTATTTTCCACCATAATTTGCAAATAAATTCATAAAAAATCCTACAATGTGATTTTCTGGAGAAAAAAATATATAAATTTGTCTGTCATAGTTGACGTGTCCCTATGATGAAAATTACAGGCCTCTCTCATCTTTTTAAGTGGAAGAACTTGCACAATTGGTGGCTGACTAAATACTTTTTTCCCCCACTGTAAATATGTCAGTTAGACTGTGGACTGTACATATTATTTACTGTGCTGTACTGTATGTGTGTGACACATAGCCAGATAGCCTGAAGACAAACTCCATAAAACCATTTCACAGGAGACCTGATATTTAGGTCTGGACTACTCATGACCTTTACGGTTTACCTTTGACCTCTAACCCTGAGGATCACATCAAGCTGATTGGTCAAATCAAATCAGCTGCTCTCTGTATAGAAAGTGTGTGTATTGGCCTCAGCAGTTCATCATGTGGTTTTTCCATCATGTTTCTAAAATAGAGGGTGAAGAATGATATTCTGGGTGGAGGATGTGTACTGCCTGGACAAGAAATCAGTGTTACTGCTGGTGGTAAACAAGTGGCCTACTGTATTAGACATACAGTAGTAATGTTCCATCTATCATGGCCTCTGCTGGGGACACTGCCATTGGGAGTTCTTCCCAGATTCACTAGCTTCTGAAAGATGTAGTACCATTACATTGCTTTATACTGTCTTCCATGTTGTAATGAACCAACTGTAAGTCACTCTGGAGAAGAGCGTCTGCTAAATGAGTAAAATGTCAAATGTAAATGTAATGTCAACTTTCTCAAATGTAATATCATCAGTGACCGGCAAGCAGAAAGTCAATCTTCAGTTTCAAAAAGCTAGCAGGAAGTCAATCTTCGGTTTCAAAACGCTAGTGTGTTTCATGTTGACTGGTATCATGTAGGTTATATGTTTTCATAAATCTGCTTCTTTTTATACAGATAGTTTTTTGTTTCCCTCTGTGGCTGTACATTATTGCTTTTGTAATAATTTTTTTAAAGAATTGCCAAAAAATTGCCTTCGCTTTAAATTTCATATAGATATACAGTGGGGAAAAAAAGTATTTAGTCAGCCACCAATTGTGCAAGTTCTCCCACTTAAAAAGATGAGAGAGGCCTGTACTTTTCATCATAGGTACACGTCAACTATGACAGACAAATTGAGATAATTGAGATCCAGAAAATCACATTGTAGGATTTTTAATGAATTTATTTGCAAATTATGGTGGAAAATAAGTATTTGGTCACCTACAAACAAGCAAGATTTCTGGCTCTCACAGAACTGTAACTTCTTCTTTAAGAGGCTCCTCTGTCCTCCACTCGTTACCTGTATTAATGGCACCTGTTTGAACTTGTTATCAGTATAAAAGACACCTGTCCACAACCTCAAACAGTCACACTCCAAACTCCACTATGGCCAAGACCAAAGAGCTGTCAAAGGACACCAGAAACAAAATTGTAGACCTGCACCAGGCTGGGAAGACTGAATCTGCAATAGGTAAGCAGCTTGGTTTTAAGAAATTAACTGTGGGAACAATTATTAGGAAATGGAAGACATACAAGACCACTGATAATCTCCCTCGATCTGGGGCTCCACGCAATATCTCACCCCGTGGGGTCAAAATGATCACAAGAACGGTGAGCAGAAATCCCAGAACCACACGGGGGGACCTAGTGAATGACCTGCAGAGAGCTGGGACCAAAGTAACAAAGCCTACCATCAGTAACACACTACGCCGCCAGGGACTCAGTGCCAGACGTGTCCCCCTGCTTAAGCCAGTACATGTCCAGGCCCGTCTGAAGTTTGCTAGAGTGCATTTGGATGATCCAGAAGAGGATTGGGAGAATGTCATATGGTCAGATGAAACCAAAGTAGAACTTTTTGGTAAAAACTCAACTCGTCGTGTTTGGAGGACAAAGAATGCTGAGTTGCATCCAAAGAACACCATAGCTACTGTGAAGCATGGGGGTGGAAACATCATGCTTTGGGGCTGTTTTTCTGCAAAGGGACCAGGACGACTGATCCGTGTAAAGGAAAGAATGAATGGGGCCATGTATCGTGAGATTTTGAGTGAAAACCTCCTTCCATCAGCAAGGGCATTGAAGATGAAACGTGGCTGGGTCTTTCAGCATGACAATGATCCCAAACACACCGCCCGGGCAACAAAGGAGTGGCTTCGTAAGAAACATTTCAAGGTCCTGGAGTGGCCTAGCCAGTCTCCAGATCTCAACCCCATAGAAAATCTTTGGAGGGAGTTGAAAGTCCGTGTTGCCCATTGACAGCCCCAAAACATCACTGCTCTAGAGGAGATCTGCATGGAGGAATGGGCCAAAATACCAGCAACAGTGTGTGAAAACCTTGTGAAGACTTACAGAAAACGTTTGACCTGTGTCATTGCCAACAAAGGGTATATAACAAAGTATTGAGAAACTTTAGTTATTGACCAAATACTTATTTTGCACCATAATTTGCAAATAAATTCATAAAAAATCCTACAATGTGATTTTCTGGAGAAAAAAAATTCTCATTTTGTCTGTCATAGTTGACGTGTACCTATGATGAAAATTACAGGCCTCTCTCATCTTTTTAAGTGGGAGAACTTGCACAATTGGTGGCTGACTAAATACTTTTTTTCCCCACTGTACATAGATTTTTTAATAACTTAATAATTGATATACAGTGCCTTGCAAAAGTACATTTTTACATTTTAGTCATTTAGCAGACGCTCTTATCCAGAGCCACTTACAGTTAGTGAGTGCATACATTATTTTTTTCATACTGGCCCCCCGTGGGAAACGAACCCACAAACCCTGCTCTACCAACATCCCTGCCGGCCATTCCCTCCCCTACCCTGGACGACGCTGGGCCAATTGTGCGCCGCCCCATGGGTCTCCCGGTCACGGCCGGCTACGACAGAGCCTGGATACAAACCAGGATCTCTTGTGGCACAGCTAGCACTGCGATGCAGTGCCTTAGACCACTACGCCACTCGGGAGTACAAAGTATCCATCCCCCTTGGCGTCTTTCCTATTTTGTTGCATTACAACCTGTAATTTAAATTGATTTTTATTTGCATTTCATGTAATGGACACACACAAAATAGTCCAAATTGGTGAAGTGGAATGAAGAAAATTACTTGTTTCAAAAGATTCTAAATAATAAATAACGGAAAAGTGGTGCGTGCATATGTATTCACCCCCTTTGCTATGAAGCCCCTAAATAAGATCTGGTGCAAACAATTACCTTCAGAAGTCACATAATTAGTTAAATAAAGTCCACCTGTGTGCAATCTGTCACATGATTTCAGTATATATACACCTGTCCTGTAAGGCCCCAGAGTCTGCAACACTACTAAGCAAGGGGCACCACCAAGCAAGCAGCACCATGAAGACCAAGGAGCTCTCCAAACAGGTCAGGGACAAAGTTGTGGAGAAGTACAGATCAGGGTTTGGTTATAAAAAAATATCCAAAACTTTGAACATCCCACAGATACCATTAAATCCATTTTTAAAAAATGGAAAGAATATGGCACCACAACAAACCTGACAAGAGGGCCCCCCACCAAAACTCACGTACCAGGCAAGGAGGGCATTAATCAGAGAGTCAACAAAGAGACCAAAGATAACCCTGAAGGAGTTGCAAAGCTCCACAGTGGAGATTGGAGTATCTGTCCATAGGACCACTTTAAGCCGTACACTCCACAGAGCTAGGCTTTACGGAAGAGTGGCCAGAAAAAAGCCATTGCTTAAAGAAGAAAATAAGCAAACACGTTTGGTGTTCGCCAAAAGGCATGTGGGAGACTCCCCAAACATATGGAAGAAGGTACGCTGGTCAGATGAGACTAAAATTGAGCTTTTTGGCCATAAAGGAAAATGCTATGTCTGGCGCAAACCCAACACGTCTCATCACCCCAAGAACACCATCCCCACAGTGAAGCATGGTGGTGGCAGCATCATGCTGTGGGGATGTTTTTCATCGGCAGGGACTGGGAAACTGGTCAGAATTGAAGGAATGATGGATGGCGCTAAATACAGGGAAATTCTTGAGAGAAACCTGTTTTTCTTCCAGAGATTTGAGACTGGGACGGAGGTTCACCTTCCAGCAGGACAAAGACCCTAAGCATACTGCTTAAGCGACACTCAAGTGGTTTAAGGGGAAACATTTAAATGTCTTGGAATGGCCTAGTCAAAGCCCAGACCTCAATCCAATTGAGAATCTGTGGTATGACTTAAAGATTGCTGTACACCAGTGGAACCCATCCAACTTGAAGGAGCTGGAGCAGTTTTGCCTTGAAAGATGCCAGTGGCTAGATGTGCCAAGCTTATAGAGACATACCCTAAGAGACTTGCAGCTGTAATTGCTGCAAAAGGTGGCGCTACAAAGTATTGACTTTGGGGGGGTGAATAGTTATGCACACTCAAGTTCTGTTTTTTTGTCTTATTTGTTTCACAAGAAAAAATATTTTGCATCTCGGCTATGTAAACTATTCTATTTCAACTGAAATTAAATAGTTGAAACACACTGACATTTTAATGTGAGCGGGCAAGTGTCTATAAACATCCCTCCCTGAGACAGATAAGCTACAACATTTGACTTGTTTAAATACACTTAACACAAGTACTGTATTTCTCCTTTTGGTACATGGAGTGTTTCAAAGTAGGTCATTGGAGAGCAGAAAAAATAACAATGTCAAGAGAGAGGATTCAATAGCTTGTCTGGCTGGTTGCCAGTAAGGCCTAGATTCAATACGGATTGCAGAAGATCTGCGTTTTAGCACGATTGACATTCAAAAGGTAATTTCCGATTGATACGACATGCAGCTTTTAACGCGGAACCATTGCCTTTAAAAAGGTGCATAGCAGAAAACAGGTGATCGGATTGAATGTAGCCCTTAGTTTCAGCAGTAGACTAGTCAACCTGTTGTGTTGTCCATAGTGATATAATAATATAATATATAATATGCCATTTAGCAGACGCTTTTATCCAAAGCGACTTAGTCATGC
This sequence comes from Coregonus clupeaformis, assembly GCF_020615455.1. NCBI lineage: Eukaryota > Metazoa > Chordata > Actinopteri > Salmoniformes > Salmonidae > Coregonus > Coregonus clupeaformis. Next base: position 47,900,929 of record NC_059201.1, read on the forward strand.
GTGCATAATTGTTTTTTTTTTTTTTTGTGTATGGGTGGTCCCGGGGATCGAACCCACTACCTTGGCGTTACAAGCGCCGTGCTCTACCAGCTGAGCTACAGAGGACCACAGTTTGGCACGAAGGCTAATAATAGGACTCCATATTGATCCAAACACTCAGACCCTTGAGGATCAGCAACACTCAAGAGCCCTTCAACATGGTAAGAGACATAACACAAACACAGAAACAGAGTATGCTGCCATTGGAGAAATGCAGTCCCAATGGACTTCGAGTCTAGTAATGTGGTACTTTCTCCAACTATCCATTTGGCTTCACCACTTAATGCCTGGGTACACCCCAGGCCTCATTTAGACATAAGCAAACAGTTGCAGAACGTTTAGCAATGGAAAACATTCTGCAACGAAAACAAGTTTCTATTGGACAAATTCAGGTAGGTCCCTCCCCATTTCATTGCGTTTTCTTCCTAGTGAATACACCCCTGGTAGCACTGACTTGAGACTACAAGGTACATCCCAAATTGTGAACGAGACAGAGGCACAATAAAGTCAAACTTCCCACAATACTTTATTATGTTGGAAAGTACAAAAGTACAAGCATACGAGACATTCATATCAGCATTCTCTACCAACAACAGCAAAGTCATGGCAGAATACAGACAAACCCAAACTGTTGCATTGAAATGCTGAGTTTCCATAGAAATGTTATTAAACGGCCAAAACAGACAGACAGAAACTAGCCCTCATCAATAAATATATATTTTATTTTGTGTCAAATTTATGACGTCTCCATTTCATATGCATCTATTGAATTACCATGATTAAAGTGATCATATCGTTTTGTCACCACATCAACCTAACAAGGCTATTGTCTCTCAGAATCACACCACCTCCAACTCTTATTTAGTAAAATGCTATCAAACTTTTCAGAAGTCCCAAAAAGTTATATCTTCAACACATGTTCATACGGTTCATTGTCGCATTTTGAAACAAGCTATGTTCTGTGTTAGGAGAGCGGTCACAAAAGAAGCTCATACAAAAATTCCAGCACATCATTATAAACCACAAACCAGGCTTTAAATGGTGGAAGAGAAGAACCCAACCAAGCATGTCTGTCTGTCTCCCTCTCTATACAACTACTTTATGTTGTCTTAAGGCTTCAGGGGGCCATGTAGGTTTGGATGAAGACCCCCTGTACACACTGCACAGTGAATTTGTGTTTTGAGGGGGAATGGAGGACGGTAAGGGGGAGCAGAGAGCGGGACGTATGTGACCACTGGCCTGAATAAACAGTAATCTCCCTCCTCAACACTAACAAAAACATAGAAAAGAAACGGACCAAAAACAAAACCGGGAAAGAAGGGGGAGGCTACTGAAGGCACTACTGAACAAGTTTCCCAGGTACAACTTAGTGAATGTGATGTACAAACAAACAAATAAAAAACGAACGAAAAATATCCACTTTGAACTTTGAAGACATGGCGACTAGCTTCGTCTCAACTCTCATCACTTCCTCTTCTGGCTCAGTCAGGGGGGGAGGGGCGATGCATCATGTTGTGTGTCCATCATCATCTCCTCCTCACTCTGCCTTGTCCTTTGTCTTGGATTTGAACGGAACTTTGCCGGCTACCGTGGAACCCACTGATGACACACCCCCGGCAACCGATGACACGCCCCCGGCTACCCCTTTCACCAGGCTGACGCTCATTGAGGGGACGGAGGTAACTGCTGATTTTGTGTACTCCAGACTCTTCCCGCCGAGCCAGGCGACTCCTCCTACTGTGGCTCCCACCAAAGTTTTACTGGCGCTGAACAGGCCACCCCCGACCCGCCAGATCATGCCCGGCTGGGTCACAGGGTGCTCCTTCCCTTCACCTTTAGAAAGAACACATGCAAAACACCTCAGTACAGAAATATACATACATACCAGATAGAGACATAACAGATAGCAAAAGACTAGATAGCGAAAGACCAGAGAGTGAGGAACACGCGTCATGTTTGTGTGACAGACCACCAGCAGTGTGAGAGAGACCAGCTTGGATATAGACCTACACCTACACACAATGAATCATATGATTAAACAATAGTAATGCATGTCAATACCTTGAGGTATTCTACTTAGTAACCACATTTCCATCCACAGTTTTTATCTGCAATAAGTCAGTTTGGTGGAAACACCACTGGTGAGAAAATGCAAATATTGTAAAATATGCATAATGAAAATATGCACATTATGCATATTTTAGAATATTCGCATGTAAATCTGTGGCCAATTGGACTGAAACCAAGCGACTGAGAAACTCTCTCCACAAGACTGACAAAGTACAACCCTAGCCCTTGATCATGACTCGCAGTTCCATTACACATAAGAGTCATTGGACGAAGGAGTCTTCTGTACGAATAAGTTTTGTTAAGAGCCCCGACGCTCAGTCTGAACATTAATACGCTTTGCTTGCGGTACGGTTTCAAAAGCACAAGGACCTTATCTTTCATATCAGCAAGAAATACTTTTCTAAAAGCTAAAAGGTTAAATTGATACACACCCTGATAGGGTTAGTGTTCCCCACATGGTCATATCTTGTTTACGGAAGACAAGAGGCGACCACCTGAGCTATCTAGCATGCTCCGAACATCTGTGTGTGTACGTGTAACTCCGGAAGTGTAGTTTTGTCAGATTAATGTGAAAAACTGCTACAGTACATTTACATTTAAGTAATTTAGCAGACGCGCTTATCCAGAGCGACTTACAAATTGGTGTATATTTTTTATTTGAAGGATTCTCTCTCGCTGATGAAAGATAAGGGCCATATGGTTTCGAAAACCTTATTGCAAGCGATGATTGACGTTTCTAAAATGTTAAAAAACAGCTTCGGAATTGTAGTACACAGGAGGTCTTTGTGGGCGAAGCTAATGACTGAAAACTGTAGGGAGAAGGCAGAATGCCGCCTTGAGAGCTAAGTACAACCCTTACCCTATCACAAACAAACATCTTCCCTTAATACATCTCTACAGTTTCTTAAAATAGCAACACAATCCTTTACCCTGAATTGCACCTTATCCCAGATGGTTCAAGAGTACCTTGACAAACTGGCGCTTTAAATATGCCCACCAAGAGAGATGGCTACAGCACAGAGAGATATTGAGCAATGCAGTGGGCACTGTTGATGATGCGTTATTTACCTGCTGTGGGCTCGCTTTCAGTAGACTCAGGTTCTTCTCCCACGAGACAACCTTCAGGCTGGGGCTCTGGGGTGGCGTTCACGTTCTAACAGAACAAAAACAATATAGATTAGGCTAGAATGCATATGATTTAATAAGCAAGTTCATTCAAGTAGCATATCTTACAAGCTGTTAAACTACCACTAACACTATAAGCCTGTTGGCAAAGTCAAAACAGTATAATCAAACTAATTTAGAAATGTATTTCTGAATAGAACGACCGGTGCAAATTCTGAGCAGCCAGCCATGAAAAAAGTGTTCCAGGCATAAGTAGGTTAAATAACAGCATATTATTAGTAAGGCTATGATTTGGGATTTCTTGCACAACACGTTCAATTTGACAGGCCCGTCAAGCACAACCAACGTTCAAAACCAGTTCTTGTTGATGTTCAAAGTTCTTGCTCGTTGTAAAACCATACGACAATCATTGTTTGCTTCGTGTTTACTTAAATTCCCTTTTGTTAATCAACGAAAAATTTCAAAAAGATGACAAAGCTAAGGCTACAGGCTTTTAAATGGGTCTTAGAAAGTCATCCCGTTGTGAAAGCTCTAATTATCTGGTTACGTAGGCTGCGCAGGGAGAATAACACTTACGAAATGAGAACGAAAGCGAAATGTAATACATCGTCAATAATTTGGGCTATAGATTTAGTTTAATATTTTTTCATTAACCTACTGTTTGCTTGAAAGGACGCACTGTGCATCACTCAGTCTGGATCTAATCAATTCCATGCGTTATTTCGTTCGTGCGCAATTGTTTTATCATACCCCAATTGATATGCAGTAGCCTATCACTTTACTTATCGTAAGCACATAAATGCATTGTGAAAATTAAATCGATACAAAAGGCCAGACAAATCCTTACCTTCACCATGTTTCCAATATTTTCTGATGGCCGCTTGTAGAAGAGAATGCTACGTCTTTTTAAAAAACGCACCTGAGACGAATAATTGGTGCGCTCGTTTGTTTTCCTGAAAATCTTATCGCAATTTCCAGGCTGTGCCTTTTTACTTTTGTCCAAACTCCTCTATTCAAAGCTATACTTTAATAGCGTGCTGCCCTGTATTTCAACGCACGTAAAATCGTACTTTCGCAGTTTCAAAACTTTTCCTTAAGAAAGTATAGGATGTATCTTGTTGGTTCTGCCGACGTGGCGCCTCAACTACTGCACTCGTTTTCTCCGGATCTTGCGTCACCTCAAACAGACTGCCGCTCTCTTTATTTTATTCATGAGTACTACAGGGCAGACGGAATACATATTTTTCAGGCTTCACTTAAAGACAACATGTTATGTAATGCGGCCAACTTTTGAGTGGCCTTTTGGACTATAGCGGTCAAAAAGATCATGACATATGATTAATTCACAAGGATCAGTACATATTTTATCTTTTGGTAATACATTAATTCACCCAAATAACACAAAAGATGAGTCATTTATTAGGTTTATTTATTCAGTATTTGTCCATGTTAAAGATGTACAAAAAAACATGTTACACCATACCAACGTTATAATAGTGAGTGTTGGTTGCCATGCCAACGGCGATAAGGTTGTTCTGAATAGACAGGCAGCTGCACCACTGCCAGCCCAGAGAAAAACATCTCTCCACTACTGAATGGTCTCCTGTGATGGCAGTGATTCACATGCCATATAGACTGTAATGAAGAAGACTGTGGCTCTTCCAATAATAGATGTGAGGTCTGGCTGTCACACCTGCAGCCTACTTCTCTCTGTCACGTCCTAGATTCAAGCCCCTTGACGTCCTGCCTTACCGAGGCATGTGGAGCAGATAAAGTATGACGGTTGAATGAACATGTCTGCGTTCTTTGTCTTAAGAGTTTTCAGTTCTGCAATGTTTATGCCTCGGCTTCAGAGCCTTCCACAACAAGATGCAACAAAACAGGTGCACGTGAAATTCAATGCAACAGTCTGTGTCCCAGTCTCTGTACCTAAGACCACTAGGCTACCAATGAAGTGCAAAGAAATGCGGGTGTACGCACAATCATGATAATTGCACTTTTAGCTAGCTTCTTCCATGATGTAGCTAATATGTCACTCCTGGTCTTGAGTGTCAGAGACACTGTGTGTGTGGACACTGACAGTGAAATGGACTATCTGACAACTCTGTGATTGTAAGGACAGCATCTCTGTGCAGAGGCTTGGGAATACATACAGCCACTCCAACAGGAGACTCTTCTTATCTCCCCAGACCACACTTCGTCAGTTCCCAGCCTTTGTACCCAACATGGTTCCTCTGCATGTTGCCTCTCTTGGCTTTCAGAGGCAGTAGAGCAGGTCTTGGAAGAAAGCAGCCACAGTTGATGCTTTGTTGATGCTTCCTACCAGAGATTGTCCTGAAGACATACTGATGGGAATAAGACTACTCTGCATGGAAAAGCTGGCCACTGCTTTCAGATCAGATGTTAAAGGTGGGAGAGGAGGCCATTGATACAGTTCCTTGCAAAAGTATTCATCCCCCTTGGCCAGGTCTCTGACCTCCTCCCTATAGGCTTTCTTATCGTTGTCGGCGATCAGGCCTACCACTGTTGTGTCGTCGGCAAACTTAATGCTGGTGTTGGAGTCGTGCCTGGCCCTGCAGTCATGGGTGAACAGGGGGGGCTACCGACCCGTAGCACTCACGTCTGTAGCCATGAAGTGCTTTGAAAGGCTGGTCATGACTCACATCAACACCAATATCCCAGAAACCCTAGACCCACCCTGAGGGGCCCCTGTGTTGAGGATCAGCGTGGCAGATGTGTTGTTACCTACCCTTACCACCTGGGGGCGGCCCGTCAGGAAGTCCAGGATCCAGTTGCAGAGGGAGGTGTTTAGTCCCAGGGTCCTTAGCTTAGTGATGAGCTTTGAGGGCACTATGGTGTTGAACGCTGAGCTGTAGTCAATGAATGGCATTCTCACGTAGGTGTTCCTCTTGTCCAGGTGGGAAAGGGCAGTGTGGAGTACAATAGAGATTGCGTCATCTGTGGATCTGTTGGGGTGGTATGCAAATTGGAGTGGGTCTAGGGTTTCTGGGATATTGGTGTTGATGTGAGTCATGACCAGCCTTTCAAAGCACTTCATGGCTACAGACGTGAGTGCTACGGGTCGGTAGTCATTTAGGCAGGTTATCTTAGTGTTCTTGGGCACAGGGACTATGGTGGTCTGCTTGAAACATGTTGGTATTACAGACTCAGTCAGGGACATGTTGAAAATGACATTGAAGACACTTGCCAGTTGGTCAGCGCATGCTCGGAGTACACGTCCTGGTAATCCGTCTGGCCCCACGGCCTTGTGAATGTTGACCTGCTTAAAAGTCTTACTCACATCGGCTACGGAGAGTGTGATCACATAGTCATCCGGAACAGCTGATGCTCACATGCATGCTTCAGTGTTGCTTGCCTCGAAGCGACCATAGAAGTGATTTAGCTGGTCTAGTAGGCTTGTGTCACTGGGCAGCTCGCGGCTGTGCTTCCCTTTGTAGCCCTGCCACATCCGACGAGCGTCGGAGCCGGTGTAGTACGATTCAATCTTAGTCCTGTATTGACTCTTTGCCTGTTTGATGGTTCGTCGGAGGGCATAGCGGGATTTCTTATAAGCGTCCGGGTTAGAGTCCCGCTCTTTCAAAGATGTCTGTAGAAAGAATGGGGTGCCAGCTATGACATGACACCTTGAGTTTGAAAATATCTATTTTGCTCATTGAACTACAGTAGGTGAAGTGGATGTACACCCGGTAACGGAATTACGGTAACAGAATTACATCTTGGGGTCCCTGATCTGAACTACACAGAAATGCATCATTATGGATATGAATATAATTATTGTAATGTATCGTGAATAGATACACAAAAGGTAGAAATATGCAATATCCTTATTTTAATGAGCTCCGTTCCCAAACAAGAGCACATTTCGTTGGTCCGGACCAGACCAAATCTGAACCAATCATAGACGTCTATGTTTCACAAGTTTGGACATCACAGTACAAACACATTGTTAGGATGGAAAATGGTTGAAAAATGTATATATGCCTTAATTTCTCAAAAATATAGACTCTCCAATTTGACATGCTCCTATGAATTTCACGTTGGTGCTCATGGGTCCTTTTAGATGGAAATACCCAGTACTAGCAGCAGTCTGAAAAAGGGGACTAGTAGCTTTAGCAGTAGTGATGGTAGTAGAAAAGTACAGAAGCAGCGTTGTACCAATGATGCAGCCAGCCTGCAGCAGCACCTCCTCTGGGGCCATCCAGGGCTCATAGACTTAGAGGGGAAATACTTCCTGAAGACACACAAAGAGAGAGACATGAATCACAAGGCTGAAATATAAATCTGGGGTTTGAGACAGTGTGTGTGTGTGTGTGTGTGTTCGAGAGCCCTACCTGAGATATTCTCCTTCGGGGTCTGTGCGTCGCCCGAGGCGTACAGGGCAGAAGATGCGTGTGGACTGGTGGAAGAAGGCACTGGCAGACAGCCACATCCAGTTCCCTGCATTTAAACTGTAGTCTGCATCCAACAGGTGCCCCTCAAACACCTGACACACACAGAGGGCACAGGACGATGCAGAGAGAAGCACAGTCATCTACTGGAGTACACCAACAACTGGAGACGCCTTGCAAAGTGACAGATTTTAGAGCCAGCAGCCATGTTGCCCCGCTTTTCCTCGTTTTTGGTACCTTGATGCCCTCCTCCCTGTTGATCCACAGGTTTCCCACCCCTCCCCTCCCTACCTTCATGCCTCCCTCCCTACCTTCATGCCCTCCCCCCAGCTGACCCACAGGTCTCCTCTCCTCCACCTCTCCCTCCCTCCCTCCATCCCTCCCCTTCTCCATCTCTCTTTACCTTCATGCCCTCCTCCCAGTTGATCCACAGGTCTCCTCTGGTCAGAAAGCAGGCCACAGCGTGTCTGGCCAGGTGGTGGATCCAGCCCTCCTGCCTCAGCTGGGTCATGATGGCGTCGATCCAGGGTAAGCCTGTCTGTTCCTGAGGGAGGGTGACGGGGACAAGGACAGGGGTGTCATTGACAGTCACACATGTTGTCTGAATGTTCATTTATCTGAGTTAGTGCTTCTTTTAGTGCAATTTAGTTAGCTCTTAGGACAGCTGCTAGTGCTCAAATTACATTGACACTTTGGGACAAATATTTTTTTCCAAGTTGGGTCATACGTCCTCCACTTCCGTAGCTCCTCCTGCTTGTCATACCAGCCAATCTAAAGGCATATAGAGTTGCCCTCCTTCTTGATAAAGTTGGCCGTTGCCGAAGCGACGGTGTAGAAGAACTCCCTCCACAGCACCTGGCCCTGCAGAGAGACGGGAGGCAGGGAGTGGTTCTTCGACTAGAGGGGGGAGAGAGGGAAGGAGGGAGGTAGGCGAGGTTGAGAGTGGGGGAGAAAGGGACGTAGAGAGGGAAAGAAGGAGAGGAGGAGGTAAGGGAGAAAGTGGGAGAGTGATGAGGACAGAGAGCATACTGAACAATAAACCCAACATCAACAATATGATGGCTTCTGGTTGCACTTCCTGGCTACTAACTATAATTTCAACATCAGGGTCTTCTGGTGAACACAACTTACCTGTGCATAGATCTTGGAGAGCTTGTGGTAGAATGCCCATACAGACAGACAACCCAAACTGAGGTAGGGACTGAGACCTGTGGTGCTGGGTAGCAGGGAGTTGGGGATGGTGCATGGCTTGGAGAAGTTAGCCACCCAACCCTGTAGGGAGGGACAACATGAGTCAGTTAGAGTGCAGAATGCAACAAAACACCAGGGATTCTCTGGTAAAACAACTAAGAGACAGAAAAGTGATTACATTTTTGCATGGGTAAAAACGAATTAATCTATTGATAATGCATCCACTGGTGTCGGGCTACTTCGGAGTGTATTTACATGATTAAAGGGATAGTGCAACATTTACTGCCCTGAGTCAAATGAACTCATGAATACCCATTTTATGTCTCCGTGTGCAGTTTGAAGAAAGTAGTTTCTGGAGCCATTGCTAACTAGCGTTAGCAGAATGCCTGGAAGTCTATAGGAACAGCTAGCATGCTTGCCAAAATTGCCAAAATGTTGCACTATCCCTAGCTGTTATAAAGTACCTGGCTCTCAATGTGTCTCTGTAGCAGTGGAGGCTGCTGAGGGGAGGACAGCTCATAATAATGTCTGGAACGGAGCGAATGGAATGGCATCTAACCATGTATTTGATGTATTTGATACCATTCCACCTATTCTGCTCCAGCCATTACCACGAACCCATCCTCCCCAGTTAAGGTGCCACCAACCTCCTGTGCTCTGTAGCCTCATCAAGGCATGGCTCTCTCCTCCAGGCCACAGCACCTCTGACTGCCCCTCAATGCCCAGATCCTCCACAGAGGGAGCCCTGTACTCCCCTTCACTGTACTCCTCAGCTGCCGGGGAAGGGCACGTCCTGCAAGGGAAACATAAATATAACATTATCACAATACAACAGGGAAGGACACTTCCTACAATAAAAGGGAAACATCCATATAATGTTACCCAAGTACAAATAGAAAGAATGTTGGGCAGCGGTGAGTGTTATTGTATCTTTTTCTGTTCTGCCCCCTTTTCCTCTTTTCAAACATCTGTTTTTAGTACAACCTGGAGGACACGACTGCAGTGTCACAATATTTCTTTGTTTTCCTCCAGCCTATCATAAATGTCTAGTTTATTCCCCCTCTCCCTGGACGACAAACCCTTCATGTTCATGTTCAAGCCCTCTCCATGTTCCAAGGCTTCATTTCCAGCCACTAACAACAGCCAGTAGGTCTAAAATGGGCTTCGAGACAGTCTCAAGGCTTTAAACCCTATTCGCTTTCATACTGTACAGAGAACAGTGGCACCTGTTCACATCACAGGAGAACAGCCTGTATGTCTCCCTAGAACACTGGTCCCAGATCACATCAAACAGCCGAACAGCAGGGAGTATGGTTTTGCTGTGCTTTTGATGGCCTAGTGCCTCAAATATCAAGCACACATGCACACACAAAACAAAACACAGAGATCATTGCTTTGAAGTTTGAACAGCTGGCATTTATTGTAGATTAGAGCACTAATGGAACAAACAGAGTGCTCCCAATGAAGCACACACAAACAAAGGCACCGGCAGGGTCAACCTCAAGTTATTTCTCAGTCAACTATCTCTTTAGAACATATGGACACACACACACACCTATACTACACACACCCATTCCTTCCTTGGCGGGCGAGTTTACCCAACACAAGCAGTCTGGCAGCAGAGAGAGGCATCTGTTCCCTCAGTGACTCAATGACACACATACACACACGGAAATAACAACAGAAGCTGTGCCCAATCAACACTACCTAATAATGCCGTAATTAGCATACAATTAGCACAGGGAGAGAGGTTTTAATTCTCTATTATGGCAAATAGTTTATTGGATTAAATTGTCCTACTTAGATCCAAATATTGGTTGATTATACTAGAGGCTGACTAATTAACTGGCACACATTGTGTTCACAGGAAAGGCCTGGGTTTTGATGAATAAACAAGTTGTGGGTGTGTCGAGGATTGGCCCCTTCACTAACCAATCAGAACGTGCTCCATGGCTAAATATGTGGTTGCTTCTTTTATGTATTGCGTTGTCATCAACTCTAATTAGAATGTTAGTTCGTTAAATAGCCTGACCCATATTTTCTAAATATTTTTGAACATGTTTGCAGTCCACATTGTTCTAATTGCATGGCTTCAATATGGAAATACATTGTTAAACATAGGCTATAGCATTCACACTGATTTAGGGGCTAGGTCTTCTGTAAATTGCAGTATGGATATGCCAAACATAATCAATAAGAAATATTAAATTCACTAGGCTATTGATAAGGCATAAAAAGACAGTGTATAATTCGAGTCAAATTCTAATAAAAACTAAAAAACAACTTGTTTAAAATAGGCAAGGTATAAATACAGTTACAGGCGTCATAATTGCTCCCTGTGGCGTATAATACAAACAAGGCAACTTAGACTATGGAGGGTTTTAAGCACATCCAAACTTTTCACAGGAGCTGGATAAAGATTCAATATCAAAAGAAAGGGGGAATGTCCACTCACCATTATATAATCATCCTGGAACCATCTTACAGATCATATTTGCACTTCTCCAGAAATAGCTGTTTTTTAAACTAACAACAATATTTCTAAATAGGATCAGGTCAGAACTTGATCTTAACTTGATCGCTCCTTTGTCGCGGATCATTTTCCTGCTGCATCAGGAAATTCAAATGAGCCTCGAGTCTTAAATCTCTGAAAATGAGCAGTTCTCTTTCTCTCCATACGGTGGCAGACGAGTCATTGGGATCAGGGCTTGCTACCAAAATAATTTTCTCTCTTACTCGCTCAAACGCTAGGCCTAGGTCCTATTACTGCAACATTCAAATGTACAAAAATGTATCTGAAATGCAACCATACACATTAACAACCGTTGTTTTATATAGCTTAAAAACACAAGTTAGATATTGGTCTAGGCTACGACATACAAGTGTCAAATGTATCCTAAGGTCAAAATTGAGTTCAATTATGGCCTAGGGTGGTCTAGCGGTGAAGGCCACCATGTCAGTGTGGGTTTGATTCCGGCACATGCCCTTCTGGCACAAATAACTCAACCCCTGATTGACTTGATTTATTTACACATTTAAAATATGGACAGTCTAGGGATATTTAACCCCCGGTCTTGATAAGAAATGACCATACCAGACACTTTTGGATAACATAAATAGGAAACAAATTAAATACCAACAATAGGCTACACCAACAGCTTCTATTCATACAAAGTGTTGGGTAAATTGCCACAGTAGATTTGCCATGGTAAACGAGGAAACACTTAATTTATTTTGTACAGAATGCTTAGCATATAAAGTGGGGAGAACAAGTATTTGATACACTGCCGATTTTGCAGGTTTTCCTACTTACAAAGCATGTAGAGGTCTGTAATTTTTATCATAGGTACATTTCAACTGTGAGAGATGGAATCTAAAACAAAAATCCAGAAAATCACATTGTATGATTTTTAAGTAATTAAATTGCATTTTATTGCATGACATAAGTATTTGATACATCAGAAAAGCAGAACGTAATATTTGGTACAGAAACCTTTTTTTGCAATTACAGAGATCATACGTTTCCTGTAGGTCTTGACCAGGTTTGCACACACTGCAGCAGGGATTTTGGCCCACTCCTCCATACAGACCTTCTCCAGATCCTTCAGGTTTCGGGGCAATACAGACTTTCAGCTCCCTCCAAAGATGTTCTATTGGGTTCAGGTCTGGAGATTGGCTAGGCCACTCCAGGACCATGAGATGCTTCTTACGGAGCCACTCCTTAGTTGCCCTGGCTGTGTGTTTTGGGTCGTTGTCATGCTGGAAGACCCAGCCACGATCCATCTTCAATGCTCTTACTGAGGGAAGGAGGTTGTTGGCCAAGATCTCGCGATACATGGCCCCATCCATCCTCCCCTCAATACGGTGCAGTCGTCCTGTCCCCTTTGCAGAAAAGCATCCCCAAAGAATGATGTTTCCACCTCCATGCTTCACGGTTGGGATGGTGTTCTTGGGGTTGTACTCATCCTTCTTCTTCCTCCAAACACGGCGAGTGGAGTTTAGACCAAAAAGCTCTATTTTTGTCTCATCAGACCACATGACCTTCTCCCATTCCTCCTCTGGATCATCCAGATGGTCATTGGCAAACTTCAGACGGGCCTGGACATGCGCTGGCTTGAGCAGGGGGACCTTGCGTGCGCTGCAGGATTTTAATCCATGACGGCGTAGTGTGTTTCTAATGGTTTTCTTTGAAACTGTGGTCCCAGCTCTCTTCAGGTCATTGACCAGGTCCTGCCGTGTAGCTCTGGGCTGATCCCTCACCTTCCTCATGATCATTGATGCCCCACGAGGTGAGATCTTGCATGGAGCCCCAGACCGAGGGTGATTGACCGTCATCTTGAACTTCTTCAATTTTCTAATAATTGCGCCAACAGTTGTTGCCTTCTCACCAAGCTGCTTGCCTATTGTCCTGTAGCCCATCCCAGCCTTGTGCAGGTCTACAATTCTATCCCTGATGTCCTTACACAGCTCTCTGGTCTTGGCCATTGTGGAGAGGTTGGAGTCTGTTTGATTGAGTGTGTGGACAGGTGTCTTTTATACAGGTAACGAGTTCAAACAGGTGCAGTTAATACAGGTAATGAGTGGAGAACAGGAGGGCTTCTTAAAGAAAAACGAACAGGTCTGTGAGAGCCGGAATTCTTACTGGTTGGTAGGTGATCAAATACTTATGTCATGCAATAAAATGCAAATTAATTATTTAAAAATCATACAATATGATTTTCTGGATTTTTGTTTTAGATTCCGTCTCTCACAGTTGAAGTGTACCTATGATAAAAAATTACAGACCTCTACATGCTTTGTAAGTAGGAAAACCTGCAAAATCGGCAGTGTATCAAATACTTGTTCTCCCCACTGTAGATAAATTGCCCTTATTCTTTTCAAAAAGGACTTAGTTGTTCCGATTACAATACTAACCAGAGGGCGAACATATCTTGAAAGACTTTGGTTGCAAGCAGGACTAACGTTAAGGTAAAACTGACATCATCTTTCAGGGAGCGGTAATGAGGTGACCAATAATGGTTGCAATTCAGATCAGCTGTGCGGGTGAATTTAGTGCATATTGATGGTTTAACGATCAGCTGGCCATAATCTAGTGCCATTGATGGTTGCAATAGGCCCCTTGTTATTTGATTATATTCCAATAGGCTACATTCTGTAGGCTTTCCGTTAGCCTATCCATTGTTACATAATGAAAGGTGTGAAAAATGATAATAGGCTAGCCTACTGTTTGTGTTTCCCAGGCTGAGTTGATGAGCTGATTTGGGCCATCAGTTGACTGACAGATGTAGGCCTACTGTAGTACGATAAACTTTCCTTCAGTGTGGATGCTCGCCCACGTTTTATAGTTAGGCTATGTATAATTTGTCAATATAGTTATGGTCTTTGGTGTGGATTGAAAGCCTGTATTGTGTGGCTTTAATATTTAATTTCGTAAAGCTGTCAAGACATTTATGCACTTGAGCCTATCCAAAGACGATTTTGTTGAGCTGAGACACTTTTCTTTGATGTGTAAATTATTAGACTATTAGTTTCACTTCTTGGAAACATTTAAATAAATGCAATTAACTTGTGGGCCTAATGTAGGCTTAGGCTGGTCAGTGAAATCGGCCAGCACTCATGATGCTCGAAGCCAGAGCGCGCTGTTTAGACCACTGCGTTACGGCAGTTCACAATGCTCTAGCAAGGACTAAGAATACTATGAATACCTGTCACGGATTCTGCCGAGGCTGCTCCTCCACCTTGCTCGGGCAGGCTTCGGCGTTCGTCGTCCCCGGAGTACTAGCTACTGCCGATCGATGTTTCGGTGTTTGTCTTGTTTTGTCTTGAGTAGTTACACCTGTTGTCTATTATGTTTGATTGTATATCCTATAATTACCCTTGTCTCACGTTTGGTATTTGTGTGTTATTGTTTTGTGTCTAGGCGGTATCGGCATCGCTTTTGTCTTTAGGTGTATGGTGTTTTTCCCTCCTGGTTCTGAGGTTTTGTTTTGTTCTTTACATTTAGTAAAGTACGTCTGCTAGTATCTCTGTGTCCTGCGCTTGACTTCACTCACCGCATACCCGTCGCTCCTGACAATACCGATGACCCAAACCATAGCCCTAACCTTAAGCACTCAACACATAATAAAAAATACTGGATTTTCCCTAATGAAAAATACATCTACCCCTGCAAATATGACAATTTATTATAATCTAAATAAGAATTCACATGAGATGCGCTGTAGCACTACATAAGGTAGCCTACAATGTAGGTACGGTACTGCATTGTATACAAACATCGCTTCCAGCTGCCCCCCTGGCAGCAATACTAAATATTTCTTATGATATAGAAATCCTCCTGCTGCAGGATTATTTTCCTCCTGCGACGAAAGGGGTCAAATTAAGATCGGACATCTGTAGGCCTAAGGGCTCTTCGGCAGGAGGCATGGATGTTTGTCTTATCCATTGAATATAGTTTATTGAATATTATAAACTGGGTGGTTCGAGCCCTAAATGTTAATTGGCTGAAAGCTGTGGTATATCAGAGGTATACATTTCTTTTTACAGCTCTAATTATGTTGGTAACCAGTTTATAGTAGCAATAAGGCACCTCTGGGTTTTTTTGGTATATTGCCAATATACCATGGCTAAGGGCTGTATCCAGGCACTCTGTGTTGCATCGTGCGTAGAACAACCCTAAGCTGTGGTACATTGGCCAAATAGGCCTAGTTATAACAAACATGTAGCCAATCCCCCCAAAAAAATATTGGCTTTAACATGGAAACATTTGTCAACACACATGGTCGAGCCATGGACGATTGGACATTGCCCAAACGTTATAATAAGAATAGCCTACCATCGCCGTTGATATGGCCTGTTAGTGACTTTGCCATGTGAAAGGTAAACAAACAAAGATTAAAATAGTCTAGGCTACAAGCAGATTCAGCACCATGGACAGCCATCGGAATTCCCTTGATTTATTTGACAGATAGGTCCAACAGATAAAAGTGGAATATGCAATTTTTTAACAAAATGATAAAGGAAAAACAATAAGCAGTCTGTTGTAATAACTTGATGTTCCGAAACAGACTTCCTAAAGTCACTGACACCTTTCATTCAATGGCTATTGCACATAGGCCTAATGAAGCACAACTTTTCAAATAAGCTGCATGGACACATAGTTTTTTCTAAAATAATGTCCAATATAAAACTGGAATGTTTGTTGACTGTTTTGCTGCTCGTGATATTTTAATAAAACATTGGTTATAGGCTACTGATTAGACTACTGTGTGCCGCTGCTGGCAAAAATCGATGCCATAACCAATTGCGTTACTGCCAACACCAGCTTTTGATGAATCTTAAATATCACCAGTAGCGCTGCTTGAAATTGGCAGATTGGCTCACAGTTTTAAGGACACATCCCACCTCAGCGGAAGCGAGCTGATATAAAACAGGTAAATTCCGAACCCTGGCGCCAAGGTTGAAAAATAGCCGAGCGCTAGCTTTTACAAGTCGAAATTGCCAAAGAGCACGCGTTTGACATTAGCACAGCCTTAATAGCAGCCTAAAATAGAGCCCTCAATTTGAGCAGGAGTAATGTACTGTACTCACTGGAAGTCCTGAGCTGTGATCTCCCTGGCAGGTTTGTCTGGCTCCCCCAGGTTGGACATGGCTACCTGGCCATGATGCGGTGCTGCTGGTCCAGCTGGGTGTAGTGAGGCTCTATCTCAGTGTCCATGCTGAGCTGGGTGATGCCCCACTGGGCCACCAGACGCATCACTGTCCCCTGGTAGGGCCCCTGGAGCACATACAGCCTGGAGCCCAGGGCCTGGAGGCTACGGTGGAGGTCTTCCAGACACTGCAGGGCCAAGTAGAAGAACACATCAATGTGATTTCAAACCAATCTGTGAGGACCGAACACTCATTTTACAGTTCTGTTGGTGCATCTTGTTGCTATTACAGTTTCTATGGACCAACTAGTCCCTTTCATAACATATTGAGTTTCTTCCAGAAAAAAAAAAAAAGTATGGACAAAGGACAATTCCAAACAATCAATTCATAGGTTATTACAGTCTAATTACCATCTAACCATATAATTTCTTAAATACCTGGTAATATTTAGCCTGGGTACCAGTCTGTTTTGCCATCATTCTACTTCTTGCCTCTCCTGTCAAGCTAAACATCTTTGGCATATGACACAGAGTACAAGGAGTGTAACATTAGCTAAACAGACTGGTACCCAGGCTAGGTAACGTCTGTATGTGCTATTATAAACCCTTCATCAGCATACCCTAGTTAGCCCACTGATCTGCAGGAGGAATCTCCAGCGCAGGGCCCAGTGCGCGTGTCCAGGATGAACAGGTGGATGATTTGGTGTTGGCTCAAGGTGTTGGCTGGATGGATCTGGCTGGCTTCATATGCAAACACACAACAGTGTGTGTAGGCTCAGCGACAAGCAAGCTCTTGATTAATATCTGTAGGAGAGGAGGTTGAGGAAAATAGTTCAATACTAGCACTTTATTTTCAAGTTCTGAATAAAAAGCCAAGTGTATCAGAATAGATAAGGATATGAGACCAACAGACTTTAGAGGTTACAGTGGCAAAGAAAAAATGCTGTATTATTATAAGTGAATAAAGGGAACATTTTTGGCAGATCAAAGAGATGGGACATGACTGTTAAGTGAATTATTTAACAAACTATTTTAGTGTCTCTGTGCGTCTCCCAAAAGGTTGTAAGTCTTTTGGGATTTAAGTAACGGCCAGAGTCCCGGTCTGCATAGTCAGAGATATTTATTCATTGAGAATTCTGCCATCACAATTTCAGAGTCCATCTTTTATACTCATACGTCATACAAAAAGAAATCCCTTCCCTCTGTAGGCGGGCTGTAGTTTTCCACTCTAAAACTGCTCTACTGACCTTCAGTTCACACACACACACATATACACACATGCATACACACATACATACACACACACATATCCTACTCCCTGCTTTACTCAGTTATTGCCGTTCTCACAATATTCTGCACCATGTTTTCATAACAGTTTCTCCCCTCCCTAAATTGGGAGGCCTCTTTATCTTAGTTTCTCAGTTGTCTTTGTTGTCTGGCCTAACTCTTACTCACATTGCTAAATAGTGTCTCAATGCCATAGCCTTTACTGGTCCTACACTCACACATTTCTAACACATTATACACAGTTTCAGGGTGTAATAATTAGTCATTAATAATTAATCTATCAATTCCACCCTTTGACTAAATATTACACACATACAAAATATATGTTGTTATAGAAATGAATCACACTCATTGAAGTATATAAGTTGGTTTGCATATTAAAACATTACAGGTTCATCAGGGTTACCCCATGATTAAAAGCATAACGTTACTTTTTAGCAATGGTAACTAGTACATCATACTTAAAATGAGACTTTAATACACAAAAGATCATTACAATAACTTTTAAACTACAGATTTATAGTTCTAGGAAAACATCCAGTCTCAAATTATCTGGATCGTGCGTCGTCCTCCACCAAGCCTGGTAGGTCATATCCTTCAGTCGGAGTCCGGGATTGGGCCGTATCTCACCATCTGTTGGGAAACCGCCTTGCTCACCAACCCTCAGACACAGGGAATAAGACAACATCCACAAAGAACAAGTATACCCATAGAAGCTATAACTTCACCCAGAATAGTTACAACAATAGTTTTCCATTTACCAAATATGTTATCAAACTAACCGTTTATGGAGCTATCAATACCAGAGTTCTCAGCCAGTTCGTTTGCCAGCGTGGTGAGTCCCTGAAGCGCTTTGGTCACGGACCCGTCCGGTGCTGTATTGTTGGGGATGAAAGTACAGCACATAGATCCAAACAGAACACAAACTCCGCCCCGCTCAGCCAAAAGCATATCTAAAGCTATTCTATTCTGCCATGTCATTAAGCTAGTTGCCGCTGTCTGCTCAGCTAATCCCTTTATTGCATCACGAGTGTAGTTTATAAATCTTTATAATTTATCCAATCTACGTTTTTATTAATTGTTGACCACCAGAAAATACTTGATTCAAACCCAGCTGCGATCTGATTCCTAGCTTTGAATTGTTCTGGAACCCCTCGAGGTACTCCTATCCCATCAATATATATATCCTTTCATCAAAGGATCCCGGGAGGAGGTCCTACTTTCTACGTGACAACTCACCAGTCTCTGACACGTTTGATTGTTTGCGTATGTAGGTGAGTTCACAATCAGTTATCACCACACAACCATCAGATGTCAGCACGGGCCTGGTTTTGGTTCCTAAAATCCTCTGGCTGCAACAAAGAGGATAGATTAGTCATGGTCTCTTTTAGTTGTGATATTCTCTGTGTGGGAGCAGGAGCTAAGATGCCTTACCCTGTATCCTATCTTATTAGTCCTAGAAAAACAATAAGACTCCCCTGTGACTTCAAACGGAGGCAACCCAGGTCGGGATGACTTTGTTATCGGGGGATACAGATAGTGCAAGTTACTACAAGACTCTTTCACCACATTCCCAGGTGGCTTGCATGGAACCTGACAGAGAGTTAAAGCCTGTCAAGGGGAACGGAGTAGTTGTTAACCTTGGTTTGGCTGTCCTACAGGCATAACAGTCCTCTTTAGACCGTAGGTTTACTCTATAGGGTGCCCCAGTTGAAGAAGATATCTCACTTGTCAGGTCTGTAATCTGTTTTAGCATAATTCAGACTTTCAGACAGTACCTACCCTCATATGGGTCGCACTGCCATTTCTGATAATTCCCTACTTTCACAATACTACACCTGTCCCTAAACTGTGTATGGAGATTGACATATCCCCCCCGCTTGGTATAAGCAACTACATAATCCTAGGATGTACATGGTGACATACATATGGTGATGTCCTTCCCTAAAGTCCCTAGTATTTCCCCTTTCCCTACGTCTAGCTGTCTCCTATGCCTTTTCAACTTGTGTTAGGTTAACTACCACTTCTGGCTGAAACAGGAGGGTCCGTGTGTGTTAGGAATATGGCCCCCACAATCAGACAGCTACCTACCGTCGGGAGACCTGTGAATCCCCACCCTCGCCCTGAGAACATGTCAGACGCCAGAGGCCAACCCATTGCTTCACCTTCTATCGAACTCACACAGGGATGATCAGACAGGGTAAGGGAATCTTCGTTAAGGAGCCAACCCCCGAGCCCTAGTGGTGATCGGTTCTTTCTCCTAACTCTGTGTTTGTTCGTCAGGTGTAGCTGGGTTTACCTTTTTGCAGTGAGTGACATGCACCCAGATGGATCTCTCAGCTATTCTGCTGGCAAAGGCAGTACTTGGTAGGGCCCTTCCCGCCAGGCCTGCTTCAGTCTCCTGGTTAGATAGAGTGGGTCACCTTCTCCTTTAGTTCACCTGTGGGGCACAAAACCTCTGACATACAGGTGTGGTTAATAAACTATCATCTCACGTGTTCTGCTAGGGTGCTCTCTAGTTCTATGTCTGCCTGTCTGGTCCTGCCAACTGTGGCATTCTGTAAGGTCTTCCAAACACTTTCTCAAAGGGGGATAACCCATCTTTATCTGGGGTTACTCTAAATTTCTTCCCTTCACTCCGTGATAACTCTATAAAATCCATTTCCAATTGCTGGAAAGGGTACTTAGCCGGAGGATACTCACCCTGAGGTGCCCTTTGTCTGCCCTGGTGATTATTTTGAGCACAGATAACACGTCTTGAACATTTTTTATTTTATATATATATTTTTTTATAATGAGTAATCCCATATGCCACAAAGTGTTGTCTAATTTTTTTATAATGAGTAATCCCATATGCCACAAAGTGTTGTCTAATCTGTTCTACCATCCATCCCTCCTTTTGACACATGTCACTGCCCATGTGTCAATATTATCACCTACCTAACAATCACTTAGGTAATATTGGTAATTTATCATCCAATTGCCATCCCTTATTTTTATTTATTGGTAAAATAAACTATCTTAAAGTCCTCCTCTCATGCCTTTAGAATTTACCAGTGTGGATGATTAATTAACACCAGAAAGTTAAAAAAAGAGTTCAGAGGCAATTGAAATTCCATCCCATAGTATACCAAACATTACCATTATTCTAAATATTTAATAAATGTTACTTATCCCAAGTGTTCATTAATCCTCATGACATTCATTCTCATAAGAAATCATATATACCCCAAACTTAGCCAAAACCTAAAAACTCCGTAAAATTCACTGTGTGCTCCTCTAAGACCTATCACCCTTGACCTGCTGAAAACCCCCCAAAATTGAAACAACAAGGCTTTATAAACATCATACTAGGTGTGTTGTTTTTATTTGAAAACCCCAATTAAAAAACAACAACCAAACAGCCAGGTCATTAGGACTCCTGATTTCTCTCTTCCCCTTCTGCCTACAGTTTCTTAACTGGTGCCCTTTCCTTGCACAGTAACTACACGGTTCCTCACATTCTCTAGCAAAATGTCCCATTTTGTCACAATTGTAACACTTCCACTCACTCCTGTCTCCACTATTACTATTTCCTTCTTGTCTGTCTTTGCTACCGTAACCTCTCTTCTCTCCTAGGTATTGACTAATAGTCTCACTGTCTCTAATTCAACACAAAACCCCATCATCCAATGTTCTCCCAGCAGAACTGAAAAAAAAAAACAGACTGTGATTTCCAGGACACTGCACCTTTGTTTCTGGCCTCACTATCTCCCCGGGAATTGGCCCTCCCTCAAGGTCCCTCCCAATCTGCTCTTGGTAAACTGCAAACCTTGTATTGCTTCTGGTTTCATAGGGTATTGCTTCTGATATGGCCTATGATTAGATTTGGGTATCACCTGTACTGGAATTACCCCTTTTATTAATCCTACGTCTGCTGGACCCCGGGACCACAAATGCTCTGGAACTTCTTTTAAGTCTGACTCCTGTTGCTCTGTCAACAGGTATTCCTCTCCTCAGCATCTGCTATTCTCATCTAAATGTACTATCTGTGGATGGGCTGTGTTGATCGCCACTCACAATATTGACCCAATCAGTGATCCTCTTACCCTTGGATACCCACTGGCCCATGTCTTTCCAGTCCTCTGCTGGCTCCTTTGCTAGGGACACATGTGGGCTCCATATTTCCCTGAACAGTCTCTGACTTTGGGGCCCTAGTTCCACCTCCACTACTGCGTGGGTGTTGTCATAGTGAAACCATTTCAAGGCTATAGTCCTTTCTGTGGTTTTAAATAATGCTTGCTCATAGATTGCATCTGGACCTGGGTGTTTGTTATACCAGAGAGTACAGTGTAGGTCATCGGGGGACATTTTAGTGGGCCCTGGTACTACATCATCAGCAAGTTCCATCAAGGTTCGGGGAATATCAGTTATTCCCCCCTAAACAAATCTTGCCTATACCAATAACATGGCTCCCCTTCCCCACAGACCACCATATTGTCTCTGACTATGTGTACTTTCATTCCCCTCTCAGCGGAAATGACAGCCACATTCAATTTAGTCATTACATCAAGTCCTAGTAAATTTACCCGACACAGCTTAGATATCAGGATGGGTATGGTTGCCTCTCATCCTGATTGGTCATGTTTTAGGGTTATTGGGGCTGATAACCTTTCAATAAATTGATGACCAGAGGCAGATCGCACTATGATTTTCTCCCCATCAATCCTGACTCCATCTGGCTTGTCTGTTGCACAGGTTGCTGTCCTGCAGGCTCCCGTATCACAAAGGAATTTAATTTTCATACCCATTACTGTCAATGTCAAATAAGGTTTCTGTTCCTGTTGAAGTGCTAAGTCAATAGTAGCCAATTCAAACACCTCACAATTTGGATCAAAGGGTTCCTTAGTCTTCCCCCCACTAGAGTCTACTATTTCTCCCTCAAGGACTAGTCACGCCTTATCTTCCTCTTCCTCACGCTCAAAGCTGGGGGATGGACTTCTCTCTCTCTCTTCTCTCTTTTCTCTCTTTTCTCTCCTGTCTGACTTTCTCTACCCTTGTCCTGTACTCCTCTACCTCTGGCTCTTCCTCACCTTCATCTTCCCTTCCTCCTCCAGCCCCTTCTTCCTCATAGGGAGGTGGGGCCGGTGGGGGGGCAACATTATTCCCCTGCACTCTCCTTCTCCTCCCTACGTATTCATCATCTGGATTTTCTCTCCATGCCTGGTCTGCCAAGTTTGGATATAACCTTTCTGCCCTCTGCTCTGGGGGAGGCACGGAGACCTCAACATTCACTTCTCTTTCCCTCTCACTCACTTCTCTTTTCTTCCTGCCTTCTTTCTTGGCTCTGTCCTGTCTGTTATTCTGCTCATGATGGATTGCATGTCTCTCTGAGGCTATTACACAATTCAGTTATTTTCCCAACATACTCTCCGTGATCGGCCCATGGCAAAAGTGTCCTCTGGGCATCCCCTGAAACCCACTGCCCTCTAACGGCAGCCCAAACCTTACTATTCCTGTTTTGGGGTGGGTCATTCCTTCTACCGCTCTGGCCACGTCCTCTGTGTTCATGGCCTGTCTGCTAAATGGCATATTATTATTATTACTGTATACATCTAAGGTTGCTGGGGCCCCTTTCATTCCCCGCCAATAGATTAGGTAAGGCTATCAGTGGGTACTGGCCCCCTCCTACTCTCTCTCTCTCTCACTGCTTATTTCTCCTTTACACACCTTATGTATCTGTTTAAGCATGGATTCGAGTTTATCTGCGTCTAGACGTCCCTCAAAACCATACCTCTCCCTCCACCTGGTTACATAATGGAGATTTCTTCTATCCCTGGATTCCATTTTAATTACATCAAGTATTTCACGTCCCCAGTAAATTCTGGGACCTCTTGTGAGGATTTGCCCCCCCATGGTTGGTACTGTTAAAAATCCCTTAGCCACCTCTTCTATATAACAAGTCAATTTAACAAGTAATTCAAAATAGCTTCACACAACAACACCTTGAATCACCCCTTCCTGTATATGTAATCTTGACTAGTCCCCCAGAATTATCTCATACTTTTACAGAGGGATTGATCCCCACAATGTAATCTTGATAATTCCTGACAGTCTCATACAACAGGAATGGGTTCTCCCTCCTCTATACAACCACCTGGAACCACCCCTCCCTGTATATGTAGTCTTGACTAGTCCCCCAGAATTATCTCATACTTTTACAGAGGGATTGATCCCCACAATGTAATCTTGATAATTCCTGACAGTCTCATACAACAGGAATGGATTCTCCCTCCTCTATACAACCATCTGGAATTATTCATGTGACTTTTGAGCAAACATTAGGTCTCACACGTATACAACCTTACATGATTATTGGTGTTGTATCGGTAAACTGGAGTTTATAAGGCTCCAGAACGGATAGAGTTCTATTTCTCACACATGCTACTTTAATTCCTTCTGGTGTACTTTTTGTATTTGTTTAACCCAGATTATTTGTTGACTGTTCAATAATCTCTTACAGGTTACATCCCATAGGTGTACTTTTAATAGTTCCTTCTATTTCAACACCGGGTAGTTTCTTTTGGTAATGGCCTATTACCGTGAATCATTACGGACCCACCACCAGGTTGACTAGTCCCCCAGAATTATCTCCTACTCTACGGATGAGTCTATCCTCACAATGTAATCTTGATAATTCCTGACAGTCAACCCCACATTTCACTTAAAATGGCTACGCATTGATCAATTTGCTACTTTTCAATATTTTAGCAAGTCCTCAAATCAATTTCACCAAGTTAATGAATAAAGACTACTGACCTTATCCTTGCAGCCGAGATTCAATGTAGGTTTGGATTCCGTCACCGTCTCTGTCATTAATCAGGTGTCCTCTGGCCTGTTTTAACCCTTAATGTCAAAGGGCAGGACTTTCTATTTACGAATGTATCATTCGCCCGTCGACGGTTTTCAGAGTTACCTGGAATGACAGAAACAGGGTATTGGAGTCCGGCTCAGAAGGACCAAGCTGTTAAGTGAATTATTTAACAAACTATTTTAGTGTCTCTGTGCGTCTCCCAAAAGGTTGTAAATCTTTTGGGGATTTAAGTAACGACCAGAGTCCCGGTCTGCATAGTCAGAGATATTTATCCATTGAGAATTCTGCCATCACAATTTCAGAGTCCATCTTTTATACTCATACGTCATACAAAAAGAAATCCCTTCCCTCTGTAGGCGGGCTGTAGTTTTCCACTCTAAAACTGCTCTACTGACCTTCAGTTCACACACACACACATATACACACATGCATACACACATACATACACACACACATATCCTACTCCCTGCTTTACTCAGTTATTGCCGTTCTCACAATATTCTGCACCATGTTTTCATAACAGTTTCTCCCCTCCCTAAATTGGGAGGCCTCTTTATCTTAGTTTCTCAGTTGTCTTTGTTGTGTGGCCTAACTCTTACTCACATTGCTAAATAGTGGCTCAATGCCATAGCCTTTACTGGTCCTACACTCACACATTTCTAACACATTATACACAGTTTCAGGGTGTAATAATTAGTCATTAATAATTAATCTATCAATGACAATGACTAGTGCTCCAGAAAGAGAACAATTTCTTATTCTACAGTGCCTTCAGAAAGTAGTCACACCAGTTACTTTTTCCACATTTTGTTGTGTTACAAAGTGGTATTAAAATTGATTTAATTGTATTTTATTGTCAACCATCTACACACAATACTCTGTAATGCCAAAATGGAAGAAAAATTTGAACATTTGTAAAAGACAAATGCATTGTAGAATAATAGTGAAGACATCAAAACTACAGTGGCTTGTGAAAGTATTGACCCCCCTTGGCATTTTTCCTATTTTGTTGCCTTACAACCTGGAATTAAAAATGGATTTTTGGGGGGTTTGTATCATTTGATTTACACAACATGCCTACCACTTTGAAGATGCAAAATATTTTTTATTGTGAAACAAACAAGAAATAAGACAACACAAAACAGAAAACTTGAGCGTGCATACAGTGAGGGAAAAAAAGTATTTGATCCCCTGCTGATTTTGTACGTTTGCCCACTGACAAAGAAATTATCAGTCTATAATTTTAATGGTAGGTTTATTTGAACAGTGAGAGACAGAATAACAACAACAAAATCCAGAAAAATGCATGTCAACAATGTTATGAATTGATTTGCATTTTAATGAGGGAAATAAGCCTTCAACTCCCTCCACAGATTTTCTATGGGATTAATGTCTGGAGACTGGCTAGGCCACTCCAGGACCTTAATGTGCTTCTTTTTGAGCCACTCCTTTGTTGCCTTGGCCGTGTGTTTTGGGTCATTGTCATGCTGGAATACCCATCCACGACCCATTTTCAATGCCCTGGCTGAGGGAAGGAGGTTCTCACCCAAGATTTGAAGGTACATGGCCCTGTCCACTTTGATGCGGTGAAGTTGTCCTGTCCCCTTAGCAGAAAAACACCCCTAAAGCATAATGTTTCCACCTCCATGTTTGACGGTGGGGATGGTGTTCTTGGGGTCATAGACAGCATTCCTCCTCCTCCAAACACGGCGAGTTGAGTTGATGCCAAAGAGCTCGATTTTGGTCTCATCTGACCACAACACTTTCACCCAGTTCTCCTCTGAATCATTCAGATGTTCATTGGCAAACTTCAGACGGGCCTGTATATGTGCTTTCTTGAGCAGGGGGACCTTGCGGGCGCTGCAGAATTTCAGTCCTTCACGGCGTAGTGTGTTATCAATTGTTTTCTTGGTGACTATGGTCCCAGCTGCCTTGAGATCATTGACAAGATCCTCCCGTGTAGTTCTGGGCTGATTCCTCACCGTTCTCATGATCATTGCAGCTCCACGAGGTGAGATCTTGCATGGAGCCCCAGGCCGAGGGAGATTGACAGTTCTTTTGTGTTTCTTCCATTTGCGAATAATCGCACCAACTGTTGTCACCTTCTCACCAAGCTGCTTGGCGATGGTCTTGTAGCCCATTCCAGCCTTGTGTAGGTCTACAATCTTGTCCCTGACATCCTTGGAGAGCTCTTTGGTCTTGGCCATGGTGGAGAGTTTGGAATCTGATTGATTGATTGCTTCTGTGGACAGGTGTCTTTTATACAGGTAACAAGCTGAGATTAGGAGCACTCCCTTTAAGAGTGTGCTCCTAATCTCAGCTCGTTACCTGTATAAAAGACACCTGGGAGCCAGAAATCTTTCTGATTGAGAGGGGGTCAAATACTTATTTCCCTCATTAAAATGCAAATCAATTTATAACATTTTTTACATGCGTTTTTCTGGATTTTGTTGTTGTTATTCTGTCTCTCACTGTTCAAATAAACCTACCATTAAAATTATAGACAAATCATTTCTTTGTCAGTGGGCAAACATACAAAATCAGCAGGGGATCAAATACTTTTTCCCCTCACTGTAACTATTATTTTTTTCATTTCACTTCACCAGTTTGGACTATTTTGTGTATGTCCATTACATGAAATCCAAATAAAAATCCATTTAAATTACAGGTTGTAATGCAACAAAATAGGAAAAACGCCAAAGGGATGAATACTTTTGCAAGGCACTGTATGAAATAACACATATGGAATCATGTAGTAACCAAAAAAGTGTTAAACAAATCCAAATATATTTGAGATGCTTCAAAGTAGCCACCCTTTGCCTTGATGACAGCTTTGCACACTCTTGGCATTCTCTCAACCAATTTCATGAGGTAGTCACCTGGAATGCATTTCAATTAACAGGTGTGCCTTATGCATTTGAGGCAATCAGTTGTGTTGTGACAAGGTAGGGTTGGTATACAGAAGATAGCCCTATTTGGTATAATACCAAATCCATATTATGGCAAGAACAGCTCAAATATGCAAAGAGAAATGACAGTCCATCATTACTTTAAGACATGAAGGTCAGTCAATCCGGAACATTTCAAGAACTTTGAAAGTTTCTTCAAGTGCAGTCGCAAAAACCACCAAGACCCAGAGTTACCTCTGCTGCAGAGGATAAGTTCATTAGAGTTACCAGCCTCAGAAGTCTGCAATTAACTGCACCTGAGATTGCAGCCCAAATAAATGCTTCACAGAGTTCAAGTAACAGACACATCTCAACATCAACTGTTCAGAGGAGACTGCGTGAATCAGGCCTTAATGGTCGAATTGCCGCAAAGAAACCACTACTAAAGGACACCAATAAGAAGAAGAGACTTGCTTGGGCCAAGAAACACGACCTATGGACATTAGACCGGTAGTAATCCGTCCTTTGGTCTGATGAGTCCAAATTTGAGATTTTTGGTTCCAACCGGCGTGTCTTTGTGAGACGCAGAGTAGGGGAACCTATGATCTCCGCATGTGTGGATCCCACCGTGAAGCATGGAGGAGGAGGTGTAATGGTGTGGGGGTGCTTTGCTGGTGACACTGTCAGTGATTTATTTAGAATTCAAGGCACACTTAACCAACATGGCTACCACAGCATTCTGCAGCGATACGCCATCCCATCTGGTTTGGGCTTAGTGGGACTATCATTTGTTTTCCAAAACACACCTCCAGGCTGTGTAAGGGCTATTTGATCAAGAAGGAGAGTGATGGAGCGCTGCATCAGATGACCTGGCCTCCACAATCACCCGACCTCAACCCAATTGAGATGGTTTGGGATGAGTTGGACCGCAGAGTGAAGGAAAAACAGCCAACAAGTGCTGAGCATATGTGGGGACTAATGATTGACTGTCATTTGTCTTTGCTTATTTGAGCTTTTCTTGCCATAATATGGACATGGTCTTTTACCAAGTAGGGCTATCTTCTGTATACCACCCCTACCTTGTCACAACACAACTGATTGGCTCAAACGCATTAAGAAGGAAAGAAATTCCACAAATTAACTTTTAACAAGGCACACCTGTTAATTGAAATGCATTCCAGGTGACTACCTCATGAAGCTGGTTGAGAGAATGCCAAGAGTGGGCAAACCTGTCATCAAGGCAAAGGGTGGCTACTTTAAAGAATCTCAAATATAAAATATATTTTAATTTGTTTAACACTTTTTTGGTTACTACATGATTCAACTTTCACTGGGAACGTTACAGGTTAGTTTATACATAACGCTGCCATAGATGTTTCAACTAATCTGCTGGCGATACTGTCTGTTCTCGATTCGGGGAAAAAGGTATCTTATAAATGTCTGTGTCCAGTTGGAGGTGGTTCTACAAAAAACAGACAACTCAGAAATATATTAAATCCATCTACTGATTATAACAGTTCAACTATGTATAGTACCTGGGCTAACAGAATAGGAGTTGTTAGGTGTACCTAGACAAATTCAGTTTCTATTCAAAGCCAGCTTTGTTAACCACGTATAGCTTGCTGAGGTCATTAACGCAAATAAACTTTGAATACAATTTTGCCATTTCAAATCACTTGTGTGAATGATGTATTGTTTCCTGTTCCAATGGCACTTCAGAGATATCTCATCCCGATGTTCGTGGTGACCCGTCACTCAGGGCAGGTGGGGCAGGTGAGGGATGTTTGAGCTCCACCTGTTTACATTTACATTTTAGTCATTTAGCAGACACTCTTATCCAGAGCGACTTACAGTTAGTGAGTGCATACAATTTTTTTCATACTGGCCCCCCGTGGGAATCGAACCCACAACCCTGGCGTTGCAAACGCCATGCTCTACCAACTGAGCAAAGGGTGGCTACTTTGAATAATCTTTTGGTTACTACATGATTCCATATGTGTTATTTCATAGTTTTGTTGTCTTCACTATTATTCTACAATGTAGAAAATAGTGAAAATAAAGAAAAACCCTGGAATGAGTAGGTGTCCAAACTTTTGACTGGTACTGTATATATATATATATATATATATATATATATACAAATAGTGCATTTGGAAAGTATTCAGACCCCTTGACTTTTTCAAAATTTTGTTACGTTACAGCCTTATTCTAACATGGATTAAGTTATTTTCTTCCCCATCAATCTACAAACAATACTCCATAATGACAAAGTTAAAACAGGTTTAGACATTTTTGCTAATGTATTCAAAATAAAAAAAACTGAAATACCTTATTTTCATAAGTATTCAGACCCTTTGCTATAAGACTCGAAATTAAGCTCAGGTGCATCCTGTTTCCATTGATCATCATTGAGATGTTTCTACAACTTCATTGCAGTCCACCTGTGGTAAATTCAATTGATTGGACATGATTTGTAAAGGCACACACCTGTCTATATAAGGTCCCACAGTTGAGCAACAACCAGGACATGAGGTCGAAGGAATTGTCCATAGAGCTCCGAGACAGGATTGTGTCGAGGCACAGATCTGGGGAAGGGTACCAAAACATTTCTGCAGCATTGAAGGTCCCCAAGAACAAAGTGGCCTCCGTCATTCTTAAATGGAAGAAGCTTGGAACCACCAAGACTCTTCCTAGAGCTGGCCGCCCGGCCAAACTGAGCAATCGGGGGAGAAGGGCCTTGGTCAGGGAGGTGATCAAGAAACCAATGGTCACTCTAACAGAGCTCCAGAGTTCCTCTGTGGAGATGGGAGAACCTTCTAGAAGGACAACCATCTCTGCAGCACTCCACCAATCAGGCCTTTATGGTAGAGTGGCCAGACGGAAGTCACTCCTCAGTAAAAGGCACATGACAGCCCGCTTGTAGTTTGCCAAAAGGAACCTAAAGGACTCTCAGACCATGAGAAACAAAACTCTCTGGTCTGATGAAACCAAGATTGAACACTTTGGCCTGAATGCCAAGCGTCAAGTCTGGAGGAAACCTGGCACCATCCCTACGGTGAAGCGTGGTGGTGGCAACATCATGTTGTGGGGATGTTTTTCAGCGGCAGAGACTGGGAGACTAGTCAGGATCGAGGGAAAGATGAACGGAGCAAAGTACAGAGAGATCCTTTCTCCAGAGCGCTCAGGACCTCAGACTGGGGCGAAGGTTCACCTTCCAACAGGACAATGACCCTAAGCACACAGCCAAGACAATGCAGGAGTGGCTTCGGGACAAGTTTCTGAATGTCCTTGAGTGGCCCAGCCAGAGCCCGGACTTGAATTCGATCAAACATCTCTGGAGAGACCTGAAAATAGCTGTGCAGCTATGCTCCCCATCCAACCTGACAGAGCTTGAAAGGATCTGCAGAGAAGAATGGGAGAAACTCCCCAAATACAGGTGTGCCAAGCTTGTAGCGTCATACCCAAGAAGACTCGAGGCTGTAATCGCTGCCAAAGGTGCTTCAACAAAGTACTGAGTAAAGGGTCTGAATACTTATGTAAATGTGATATTTCAGTTTTCAATTTGTAATAAATTTGCAAGAATTTCTAAAAACCCGTTTTTTACTTTGTCATCATGGGGTATTCTGTGTAGATTGATGAAGGATTTTTATTTATTTAATCAATTTTAGAATAAGGCTGTAACGTAACAAAATGTGGAAAAACGGAAGGGGTCTGAATACTTTCTGAATGCACTGTATATATACACCTATTTATTGTGTCTGTTCCTGTTTTGCATGTTATTTTGGCATTAATATGTGTCACATCTCAGTTTGAGTATTGAGTTAATAAAACTGCATACAAACTGGTCTCTTTTTTGCTTTCTTGAGTAAGGCAGCTCCAAAATGCAGGTGTTTCAGCCAAGCTCAGTGCTTTCAGTGGTGGGGCAGCCAGCGGAAAATACAGTGCGTAGGGGTTGGTAATATTCTCTAGTTGCGCTGTGATTTGCTCAGTGTTCTGTCACTCATGGGGACACTACGTCACCGCAAAATCTACAGGGAGAGCTAGAAAGTTCAGGCCCCCTTGAGTGCTGCCATAGATTTACATTAGAAGTGCCCATCCAAGAAGGCTCAAGGTCATTGGCCACAGATAAAATTATGTCAAATGACGTTATATCTACCGTAGCTTTGATTGGACTGATCATGTCAACATCATACTTTCAAAATCTTAGCTAGCAAGCTAGACAAGCAGTCATCATCATGAATCACATCGACAATCTACTGGCAAATCCTTTTCAATCCTTGTCATATGAAGAGAAATTACAGATAAAACGTATTGGTGCTCATCGGCCATTAGACAAACATTACACAACAAGTTGGAAATTGCAAATTCAACAATGAGTGGTTTGGAAGGAATCAGTGGCTAACTGCAAGCGTTGCAAAGCAATCACTATTTTGCTTCCCTTGCCTGCTATTCGGTGGAAAGTGTGTTTGGTCCAAGTCTGGGTTTAAGGGTCTCTTTTCCAGGCTTAAAAGGATCAACATTCACACGCAACACCATGGGCCAGAAAAGGTTGAATGCATTGGCCATGCTGTCTATCCAGCATGACTTCTGCCATGTTCAATACAACTGGAAACTCAGCACTGGGAAATCTCTGACTTCATTGAGTTCAATACAACTGGGAACTCTGAAAAAAATTAGCTCAGACTGGGAAAATACATTTTGAACGGCATCCAACTCGGAAATCCAAGTCGGGAACTCGGGCCTCTTTCTAGAGCTCCGACATGAAGATCACTGACATCATGATTCGAACGTGTTTATTTCCGAATTCCCAGTAGTCTTGAAAGCACCATAAATCCAGAGAATGCCAGACTTTGATGACAAAATTTTCCCACAAGAGGGACAACCGCGCCACCTTCCTGTTCAAGTGAGCACAGCACAACGATGAGTCCAAAAATGTATTGTATGCTGCTGCATAAATTATGTAATATGCCAGAGAGATATGTATACTGTAGCTAAGAAAGTAATACTAAGTGTATGTTGTGTAGTAAGCTGTTAGCAGGGGCGGTGTGTTCAATAGGGCGATATGGGCGACGCACTGCCAAACGGAAAAAGGAAGGGATTTTTTTTCTAATCAATTATATCACGGCAACAGTAGTTATCAGTGTTCTAATCTGATCTGACTGCCACTAAATGTCAAATCAGGCTAAAGTCGTGCTTCAAATGGCCCCGCCCGTTTTTGGGGCGATTTCAGTCATGTTGAAAATCGCCCAGAAGTCTGTCATAGACTCCCATGTAAAATCTATTTTTTTCAAATTTCAAAGCTTTCAATACAATCTCTATGGGTGTCTGTGGGCTTGCACTTACGCGCTTTCGTCATACGTGACGTAACCATGAACGTAACTAAGAAAATAGCGGCTAGCAGCGTCTCTGTTGCGACCTGCAGTGTGGCGTTATCTTATGTTTTTAATTTGTACACTTAGTGGCGTTATTTTATGTTTTTAATTTGTACACTTAGTTTACAAACATTCTGCCAACCATGGATTTCCAGTGGTGGGTTTTGGACTGATCTTGTTGATCGTGTACATACCCGCTACGAACGGACTAAATAATGAAAACGCTGCTGGCAGCGGAATCCAATACAGCTGGGAGACTTGGCTGGATGACAGAGTCCCGGACAGAGAAGTGGAGCCGGCCGGCTTCACCCTGGTCAGAGCGGACCGCGATCTGACAGTCACAGGGAAAATCGATCCTGGTAAGAGAGCGACTCTGTACCCCGACATTGAACTGCTTTCTGTGTCACTGCGACCTTACTATCTGCCCCGTGAGTTCCCCCAATTGTTTGTTACCGTTGTGTACTGTTGATAATCACAAGTTTACTGGAGAACTGAGACCAAGTAGAGACTTTGGACAGGGTGGATATGGTATAATAAAGGCAGTTTATTCAGAGGTAAAGATATCTGGAATCGCGTGCACGGACTCGTTCGTCAAACTCTTAGGGAGCTATCTGAAGAGAGCCCCGAAAACATTGTGTGCAGACATTTTATACAATAAATGATGTAGGTTGAATCTAGTAGTTCTGATCTTCTGATTGGTCCTGATGAGTTGGGCGAGGTCCCCTCCACTGTTGCATTGGCTCTGAGTCGGGTTCTCTGTCTTCAAATGTTCAGCCTAAAGAGAGGGGATTTTTTGTGTGTGTGTGTGTGTGTGTGTTTAACAGTGATGATGTGTGTGTGTGTGTGTGTGTGTTATCAGTGATGATGTGTGTGTGTGTGTGTGTGTGTGTGTGTGTGTGTGTGTGTGTGTCCTCAGAGCAAGAACTCGTGAGTTGGAAGAACTGAGAGACCTATGGCGTGGGTGTTGTCCTTGGCCACCTGCTGACAAGGCTGACAAGATAGGACTCTTTTGTCCATTGTTATAGGATAGGAACAGCATTGATTGAAAACAAACGCCCAACACAAAATGGGTCATGCACAAGATTTTAGTCAGACCAAGCTATAACATTATATATTTACTACGACAGTACATTCAACCAAAAGCTAATATAACAAAGGCATCAGAGATTATTTATAATCTGTCACAGAAACTGGAATCCATCTCCCCAGATCAGTCAATAAATGCTTCTGGTATTGACTTATATGCTGCCCCTGTCTTCATGTTGTTGCTGGACATATCTTTTTTAAAATGTGTGTAGGTCACCTAAATCATCAGAAAAATTGCCCCTCCTGAGAATTTTTTCAGGAGCCGCCACTGGCTGTTAGTAGCCCATGTCTCTCACCCTAATAATTTGGTCCCTTTCCCCCCTCATAATTTAGCCTACTGTTCTGACTTGTTTGGTGCACATGTAGCCTATAGCCTGTTTTAGAGAAATGTGATCATTGGATATTGTAAGAGCTTTCATTGTCTGCTTATATGCCCCCTTTATTTATCCTATGGTTCTGACTTGGTGTACAGGGAGAATACTGTAAGAACGGCTAATGTTCTGAATTCTGTGGCTGTACATTTCAAAAGTGCTGAACAAATCGTTTTATTGACTATGTCCGTCTTAGCTCGTTCATTAATGTCTTAATCGGATTACGGGTTGCCTCTTATCCGCTCATCGTTCCCTTATGCCATAGTTTGCACGTCTCAATTGTCAGTAGAAACCACATTTGTTTAAGCATGTCAGCCATATCAGCTATGTTGTTTAAAAAGGCAGTAAATGAACTGTTTCGCTGCCAGACAAAGCTCCTCTGATAGCCAGGTGTAGCGGTGGTAAGGATTCACTCCATGGTGAGAAAAGAAAGCTCTGCTGTTGGGTCAGCTTTATGTAGGCCCTAACAGGTTATGGGAACCGTTTGTCACCGTTATAGTGCAATTAATGTATATTTTAGTGTTGTGTTGTGGCTTTGCTGGCATGCATCTAAAACATTGTAATTGTTTTGCCCCACCAAGACTTACATGTTAAAATCGCCACTGCGCATGTGTAGCAAATGTTTTACAATTATTTATTCAACCGATCCAGCTGTCAATGAGGGGATTGGATTAATCTGGCCCAGGCGAAAGTTGATTGCATTCGTTTTTTAACCGGGCTGCCTCCCGGGCATGAGACAGTTGGCCCAATCAAAGCCCACTGTGAATTCCTCTCAAAATAAAAGTGAGGTAATTAAGCACGAGGAGTAATGAGTAGGATTCTGGGTTTTCACATGCAAAAGTGATTGCTTTTGATAAAAACGCTTTATTTGCCTTCCCAACTAAAACTACTTTGAAAATTCAAACACATATTTTATGGAAAAGATATCTATATTTCTGGACGATCAAACCATGCTGATTTGGTGACAACATGACCGGGCAGCGCAGATTACTGTTCGATTTAAGAAAGGGCGC
Organism: Coregonus clupeaformis; assembly: GCF_020615455.1. Taxonomy (NCBI): domain Eukaryota; kingdom Metazoa; phylum Chordata; class Actinopteri; order Salmoniformes; family Salmonidae; genus Coregonus; species Coregonus clupeaformis. The sequence goes on from NC_059201.1 coordinate 47,936,282, forward strand.
TCCTCCCTCACAGCTTTTGGACCGGAGCCCTGCCGCTCAGCATAATCGAATCCAACCATTGTTGCCCGATAGCCCAACGCTTTGTGTTCGCGCCTTATGGATAACTGCCAATTAGGCCCATCTCGAAAGCTATTGGGTAACATGGACGTTAGGTCATGTCAGTGAGGGGGTTCGATTCATCTCGCTCGGGCGCCCTTATAGGTATGTTTTGCGTCAGCTGAAAGTTGATTGCGTTCGATTCGGAACAGGGCTGCCTCCAGGGCATGAGCCATGTTCCCTGTTCAAAACCCAAGGCGAAATTGTCTCAAAACAAAAGTGACGTAATTAAGCACGTGTAGTAATTATTAGCCTAGGATTCTGTGTTTTCCCATGCAAAAGTGATTGCTTTTGATAAAAACGCTTTATCTACCTTCTCAATGAAAAATCTTCTAAAATGCAAACATTTCTTTTATGGAAAAGAGATGTATGTTTCTGGATGATGCACCATGCAGCCTTGTTGACAAAATGACAGAGTGGCACATATTACTGTTAGATTTGAGAATGGTGCTCCGTGGCTGATTGGCTGAAAGCCATACACAACATCTGGGATTAGCATTTAGCCACTATAGCATGGTGGTAGAAAATGGTGTTTCATAAGGAAAGTATGCTAACATCAAAGCAGTAACTCACTCCTGCAGGTTCATGCTCTACAACAGGTGTGTCAAACTCATTCCATGGAGGGCCTAGTGTCTGCAGATTTTTGTTTTTTCCTTCCAATTAAGCCCTAGACAACCAGGTATGGGGAGTTCCTTACTAATTAGTGATCTTAATTAATCAGTAAAGTACAGGGGAGGAGCGAAAACCCACAGACACTCGGGCCTTTGTAGAATGAGTTTGACACCTGTGCTCTACAACATCCGTAGAGTACGACCCTACCTCACACAGGAAGCGGCGCAGGTCCTAATCCAAGCACTTGTCATCTCCCATCTGGAGTACTGCAACTTGCTGTTGGCTGGGCTTGTGCCATCAAACCCCTGCAACTTATACAGAACACTGCAGGCCAGACAAATAAAATAAATTAATCAATCCAAATTGTGCAGCGGTCATTTGATGAATGGAAAGAGACATCAGTTACAAAACACCAAAAGGTTTAATGACATTCGGAGATTGTCAAGCCAAGCCTTTGATATTGGGTAGGCCTACAAGGTAGGGAGGGATGTATTTTCTGTTTGTTGAGATATACATTGTCTACATTGTGGTGTTGAAAACACAAACCATGATGTTGAAGTGCCCAAAGTTTATTGGTTGTATGGTGCATTGGCACAGAAACCTGTTGGTGGAAAATTATTTGCATATATTTTATATAATTATAAATATGGCATCAAAATGTTGAAAATATGATTTGCCCCTAGCTGATCATTATCTGCAGCCGGCACTGAACGTAGTGTAGGCCTAGTGAAACAGGAAGGATCAGTGAGCTCCTACGTGGTGGTCGGAAACTCTCAACCGTCTGGCCCGTTGCCCTGCGTGGCATCGGCTGTGCCACAGAAGCATGCTGATGTGGCAAAGTCGATATTCCCGTTGGGTCACTACAGTGATTGTTATTTGTGGTCGTAGACATTATTTACTTAATTCTATGAGGAGAAGCCTGTAAGCTACATGCAACACATATCTGAGTGCACCACAACAGATGCAGGGATTTGAAAGTTGATCACGATGATCTCCCATCCTGTTATTGGTTGCAGCCTCAGCTAGCTTTATCCTGGGTCAGAGTCTGTTTTTTCTGTAGCCGACCTGTCATGGTTTAAAACAGAAACAGTCTGGCATCAAAGCTACCTGAACTCTCTCGTATTAGATAGTGCTAATATTGACTAGTGCTTTGCCACTCATTGACATCAACAATCACCACAGAGTTACACCATAAGGACAACCCTTTAATAATGGGGACAGGTCAATATCCCACTTTCCTGAGGAAAGACTATATCCAATTTCATATTACGAAATCTCCCCAACTGTCAGTCTACTGTTAGGAAGGAGTCCTATGTTCTAGTGTGTCCTTAGGCAGTCTAGAGAGTATCATATTACATTTTCAGGTGCCAGTGATAAGGTGTTCATGTAAGTCCTTATGAAACCTTGGTAGAAACCAGTAGAAAGTAGCCTAAATCATATTGCCTGCTATCTGGTTGACATATTCCAGTGGAAATTATCAATACAGAAACATAACAGTGCCTTGGTCATGTAACAATGTATCAAAAGTTATAAAACATTGCCACTTGCTTGCCATACTAGAAACATTGTAATGGTGAATGAATGAGCTCACTGTGTGTGTTGTAACTGAATGCATTGATGCACTGACAGACTGATGAGGATAGCAAAACCCACTTTATTGCTAAACATGATAGGACTATTAATGCAGGTTACTGTGAGCCTGTCCAAGTAATCTTTTCTGTGCTATTTTTTTCAGTGGTGGAAAAAGTGCCCAATTGTCATACTTGAGTAAAAGTAAAGATACTTTAATAGAAAATGACACAAGTAAAATATAAATAGTAAAATACTACTTGAGTAAAAGTCTAAAAGTATTTGCTTTAAAATATACTTAAGTTCCAAAAGTAAATGTAATTTCTCAAATATACTTAAGTACAAAAGTAAAAGTATAAAGATTTTAAAGTCCTTATATTAAGCAAACAAGATGGCACCATTTTCATGTTTTTTAAATGTATGGATAGCCAGGGGCACACTCCAGCACTCCGACATGTATGGAGTAAAAAGTACATTATTTTCTTAAGGGATGTAGTGAAGTAAAAGTAGTCAAAAATATAAAATAGTCAAGTAAAGTACAGATACCCCAAAAACTACTTAAGTAGTACTTTAAAGTATTTTTACCTAAGTACTTTACACCACATATTTTTTTAATTGGACAGGCTCACAGTAACCTGCATTCCTATCATGCTTAGCAATAAAGTGGCTTTTTCTATCCTCATCTTTTCCACCAGGGGGAACAATTTCTCTAAAATGTCTCAAGATGACCCTATAGACACCTGCTGCTATGATATTAATTTACAGTCTATGACCCATTGCCCCAATGCATGATTTTTTTTAAGCATGCCTTGAAAAATGATGGTTGGAGGGAGAACCTGAACACAAAAAAGTCAACCAGGAATATAGCCTAGGCTACTTGTTGACTGTTGTATGTATGTCACATAATATGAGTAATATGAGAGCATACATGAGAAATCAGTCATGACACCAAGATCAATATTAGGCCCATACCTTCTCATCATATTCAAAGACTGCAAGAGGGAATGGCAAATATTATTGTCAGTCTCTAGTGCATTGTGAGAATATACAGTAAGTAGTCAGCCTAATGCATCGTCATATGAGAGCCTAGATGAAATATGATAGGCTAAATACAACTATACATTATTTCCATATTCTTTGAAGCAGACCAATATGTTACTCCCTTAATTAATTAGACAACACGCTGTACAATAGTCTTCCAGGAGCAAACGAAAAGGGCGTGTCAGTCCCCTCCCCTTTGGCCACACACCTGACGTAAGTGATCGTGTCTGTTAAAATCCTGTTATTGTCGCCTCGATAACCTGCGCATGGTTCTGCTTTTTCAATAAATATACCATATAGGCAACTCACGCGACTCCGGCTACCAAAGTAACTTTGTTGAAAGTCTAAGTTAATTTCTGGAAGATAAAGACAGTAGAGACTAGCTGTCTTCCACTAGTGTCCCTCCGGTTCTTCCGCAGAATGCGGCACATCTTCCACTGAGGTGGAATAGAAACGGTTCCAGGAAATCGATTACTTGTACCACTGCTCTCTTGGCAATTGAACTACGGGCTTCGAGGTTGCGTGTGTGGAAGACGACCTAAATTGAAGCGAGACTAAAACGTTTAGGGGGGTTTAGGTTAGTTATTGAAAGATTCAGCGAAAAGTGAGTATTTGCCATTGATGTTGTTGTTTCTGTTTTTCTTGCAGTAATTGTTGTATATTTCAAACGTTTACGTTTTTTAAAGATTTTCCCGATGAATTACAGAATGCTGAGCATTCTTAGACAGAGACTACACTTTTTCACGTCGGCTTGTATTTATTTTCCACTTGAATACAAATTATTAATTACAATGGGGTATAAAGCCCCACGGTGGAGGTGTCCATAATACCCATAAAACGGGGAAATGGTTCCAATCGTTTTTCCACCATTCATTTTTCCCATAGCGGATTTTAGAAACACTTCGGGCTGTGTTTTGTGTAGGCTTAACCTGGCGTGACGTTTTGATAACCATGTAAATCTCTCTTGGAAAAGGTGACATCAATATATTCAACTCCATTTATGCTCCAATTCGAAAATGCGAATTAGCATCAAAGTAGACATCATGCAAGACTAGAAATCCCTGCAAATAATCTCTAGCTGACACCTTTGTTAACAAGTATTGTATCAATTTAAAAAGCTGCACAAGACAGTTCACAGAATTGTCCAGTTAAATACATTTAGCTAATTTATTCATTATTACATTTAGCTAACATTAGGTAGTAAATCCAGAGCTTCTTACCTTTGCTTCAATTTGGCAGTCTCGTCCAGATCATGGCATTTGTAGTTCTTTATGATAGCCACATTAGCAGCTAATTAGCATTTCATTTTTGTGGGGTAAATACAGTCAATGATTGGTTTAGATTTGGTCCGATTACAGTATGAAAATGTATGCACTCACTAACTGTAAGTCGCTCTGGTTAAGAGCGTCTGCTAAATGGCTAAAATGTAAATCAGGACATTGAAATTAAAGCCGGTCAGGACCGTTCCAAAAAACAACATCTGTGGACGTTGAAATCCAGGCCAGGGCGAACTGACCAAATTTCAACTACTTTTCAACGTCCTTGGACGTCCGGTGTCGGTCAGTTCTCACTGGGTAAGGATGCTGGCTACAGTAAATGGAGAGAGAGGGGGCTCATGGGTAGGTGTCGGTAAGAGCCAGGAGAGGTGACATTAACTGGAGAGAGAGAGCGAAAAGGAGGGGTTGTCCGGATTGTTTTCACACTTGCTTTGACCACCAGACGACAGAAAGAGAAACATTCAGTGCATTGGGAAAGTATTCAGACCCCTTTACTTTCTCCACATTTTGTTACATTACAGCCTTATTCTAACATTGGGAATAAATTGTTTTGTTTCCTCATCAATCTATGCACAATACCCCATAATGACAAAGCCAAGAATCTCAAATTTGGACTTTATACCAAAGTACACATTTCCACCGGTCTAATGTCCATTGCTCGTGTTTCTTGGCCCAAGCAGGTCTCTTCTTATTATTGGTGTCCTTTAGTAGTGGTTTCTTTGCAGAAAATCGACCATGAAGGCCTGATTCACACAGTCCCCTCTGAACAGTTGATGTTGAGATGTGTCTGTGACTTGAACTCTGAAGCATTTATTTGGGCTGCAATTTCTGAGGCTGGTAACTCTAATGAGGTAACTCTGGGTCTTCCATTCCTGTGGCGGTCCTCATGAGAGCCAGTTTCATCATAGTGTTTGATGGTTTTAGCGACTGCACTTGAAGAATTTTCCGTATTGACTGACATTCATGTCTTAAAGTAATGATGGACTGTCTTGTCTCTTTGCTTATTTGAGCTGTTCTTGCCATAATATGGACTTGGTCTTTTACCAAATAGGGCTATCTTCTATATACCCCCCTCCCCTAACTTGTCACAACACAACTGATTGGCTCAAACGCATTAAGAAGGAAATAAATTCCACAAATTAACTTTTAACAAGGCACACATTAATTGAAATAATAATAATAATAATAATAATATGCCATTTAGCAGATGCTTTTATCCAAAGCGACTTACAGTCATGCGTGCATACATTTTTTGTGTATGGGTGGTCCCGGGGATCGAACCCACTACCTTGGCGTTATAAGCGCCGTGCTCTACCAGCTGAGCTACAGAGGACCACGAAATGCATTCCAGGTGACTACCTCATGAAGCTGGTTGAGAGAATGCCAAGCGTGTGCAAAGCTGTCATCAAGGCAAAGAGTGGCTATTTGAAGAATCTCGAATATAAAATATATTTTGATTTGTTTAACACTTTTTTTTGGTTACTACATGATTCCATATGTGTTATGTCATAGTTTTGATGTCTTCACTATTATTCTACAATGTAAAAATAAAGAAAAACCCTTGAATGAGTAGGTGTCCAAACTTTTGACTGGTAGTGTAAGTATTCAGACCCTTTACTCAGTACTTTGTTGAAGCATCTTTGGCAGTGATTACAACCTTGAGTCTTCTTGGGTATGATGCTACAAGCTTGGCACACCTGTATTTGGGGAGTTTCTCCCATTCTTCTCTGCAGATCCTTTCAAGCTCTGTCAGGTTGGATAGGGGAGCATCGCTGCACAGCTGTTTTCAGGTCTCTCCAGAGATGTTCGATCGAATTCAAGTCCGGGCTCTGGCTGGGCCACTCAAGGACATTCAGAAACTTGTCCCGAAGCCACTCCTGCATTGTCTTGGCTGTGTGCTTAGGGTCATTGTCCTGTTGGAAGGTGAACCTTCGCCCCAGTCTGAGGTCCTGAGCGCTCTGGAGCAGGTTTTCGTCAAGGATCTCTCTGTACTTTGCTCCGTTCATCTTTGCCTCGATCCTGACTAGTCTCCAAGTCCCTGCCGATGGGAAAAACATCCCCACAGCATGATGATGCTGCCACCACCACGCTTCACTGTAGGGATGGTGCCAGGTTTCCTACAGACGTGACACTTGGCATTCAGGCAAAATAGTTCAATCTTGGTTTCATCAGACCAGAGAATCTTGTTTCTTATGGTCTGAGAGTCCTTTAGGTGCCTTTTGGCAAACTCCAAGCAGGCTGTCATGTGCCTTTTACTGAGGAGTGGCTTCTGTCTGACCGCTCTACCATAAAGGCCTGATTGGTGGAGTGCTGCAGAGATGGTTGTCCTTCTGGAAGTTTCTCCCATCTCCACAGAGGAACTCTGGAGCTCTGTCAGAGTGACCATCGGGTTCTTGGTCACCTCCCTGACCAAGGCCCTTCTCCCCCGATTGCTCAGTTTGGCCGGGCGGCCAGCTCTAGGAAGGGCCTTGGTTGTTCCAAACTTCTTCCATTTCAGAATGACGGAGGCCACTGTGTTCTTTGGAACCGTCAATGCTGCAGAAATGTTTTGGTACCCTTCCCCAGATCTGTGCCTCAACACAATCCTGTCTTGGAGCTCTACGGACAATTCCTTCGACCTCATGGCTTGGTTTTTGCTCTGACATGCACTGTCAACTGTGGGACCTTATATAGACCGGTGTGTGCCTTTCCAAATCATGTCCAATCAATTGAATTTACCACAGGTGGACTCCAATCAAGTTGTAGAAACATCTCAAGGATGATCAATGGAAACAGGATGCACCTGAGCTCAATTTCGAGTCTCATAGCAAAGGGTCTGAATACTTACTTAAGGTATTTCTGTTTATTATTTTTAATACATTTGCTAATAATTTCTAAACTGTTTTCGCTTTGTGTTTATGGGGTATTGTGTGTAGATTGCTGTTTTTACAATAGTTCCTCAATGTATTTGAAAAATCTTTCCAGCTCTCCCTTTCCATAACCACTCAGCGTGAAAGGGAAAAATGTCATGCTCTGATCAAGTGGAAACGTAATAAAATAGGCCTACCTGATTACTTCTTATCAGTGCTTGACTTGGACTGAAATAGGTTCCGGTACTCATTTTGGGTGCTGGTACTGTTTTTATATTTAGGTGCAGGAGCTTCACAATACTTTTTAGCTAATATTATATAAGAGGAACAGGAGCTCAAGCAGTAGAACATTTAAGGTGCTGGTAGTAAGCTCCGGTGAGCTCCTGCCCAAGTCAAGCACTACTTCTTATCCCTTGTGCAAATAGCCTACAGCTGTGTCTGTTCCAAGCTCTGAGGGCCCAGAATATTTTATCCAATGTTGCAAGTTCGCTAGTGCAAGCTTCAGGCAGGACTCAAGTTAATGGTTGATACAATGTTTCAAGTTTGTTGCAGACTGGCCATGTGTAGCCAATGTGATTCATAGGATATTTATTTTTATCAGGATATTTTCTACATGCAGGCTGCAATGTTTTTATTTATTGGCTTTATGTAGGCTATTTTTACATAGTTGGCAATAGAAGTTACTGATTTTCAGATATGAAGACATGATTATACATTTTTAATTAAACTGTTTCATGTAAATGTGCATATGAAAACCATAACTGGCACGCAGATCGGTAGAAATGGTAAGATAAATTGGCATTCCACATGAGAAAGTTTGCCGACTCCTCATGTAGCCTATTACCGGCAACTTCAGGAGAGTAATGGCAGAATCTGCGAAAGCCAGCAGGAGCGGGAGGATAATAGTTGGGTCATGTTACGTATATTTTCTTCTGGTTATCTAGATCTCTGGTGCCCTTTTGATGCATTTGTCTTATTTATCAAACCGTAAGCTTAAAGCATCAGACAAGCTCAATGCATATAGTTGATTTTATTAAAACGCATACAGTGGGGAGAACAAATATTTGATACACTGCCGATTCTGCAGGTTTTCCTACTTACAAAGCATGTAGAGGTCTGTAATTTTTATCATAGGTACACTTCAACTGTGAGAGACGGAATCTAAAACAAAAATCCAGAAAATCACATTGTATGATTTTTAAGTAATTAATTTGCATTTTACATTATTAGTAAGTGTCCCACACCAGTGATGACTGCTCACCTCCAAAACTTGGAAGAGCACTTCCCAATCCGTTTGACTATGACCCTGGCTCAGTTAACATGCCAGTAAGTGAAATCAAACAGCTGATCGAGCTGTCATGACCGAATGCATTCACAGGTCACTACGGAGGAGTTTTGTTTCCTGACTCAAAGGGAATACCCTGCCGTCTGCCTCTGAGCATTAATGCGGCATTCAAAACAACTGGGTACTCAAATCTTAGTGTTCCGACTTAAGTGCGTTCAAGACAACTGGGAACTCTGGAAAAAACACAAGCTCCGACTGGTTAAAATCTTTTTGAACAGTCATCCAACTCGGAATTCCAACTCGGGAACTCTGGCCTCTTTCTAGAGCTCCAACTTTCCGACCTGAAGATCACTGATGTCATGATTTGACCTCATATTTTTCAGAGTTTCCAGTTGTCTTGAAAGCACCATAGAACTCAGGGTACCCATCGCAAGCTCATATCTGTGTGAAGCTGGATTCAGTGCTCCCAGGTTGGATGTGACAACAGAGATGAGGTGCAAACTGTCGACCGCGCCCCCTGACTTTGAGAATCTCCGATGCAACATGCATCAAGCACACCCATCTCATTAGTGGTGGTGAGATAAGACACATTATGTCAGACTAATTTCCAATTGACTATCATAGACCCACATTAAAAGTATTTGATGGTGAGTTGAGAAGACAATCAGAAATGCTTTTAGACTGTTTTTCAATTGACTGCCATAGACCAAAATATAAAAGTTAACACTGGCTGTTATTTACATATTTTTATTTTTACGTGGTTGGGGTCGTGAGAATTTTCAGATATCAAAATGGGGTCGTGGACCAAAAAAGTTAGGGAACCCCTGTTCTAACCCATTTCTACTACAGATAATAATATGATTAGGCTATATCTTTACATACAAAAACAACTCTGTCAGATTTCCGGTCATTCCAATTAATTTAACACCCCTTGATCTTCAATAATAGGAAATATAGATTAGCCAAATTGTTTTACCTGAGCTTAACCCAAAAACGATGGACTAATTAGCCTAATCTGCTTTCTTTTTGTTACGTAACTGGGTACAGTTCATTTTTAGGTAATCCGTTACTCTCCAACCCTGTCTACTGGTGTAGTGTGGCCATCTTTGAATACATCAACATTATTTTCTTTAGGGAGTCCAAAGACCAAATTTGGAGGGAATCTGACTTTTAGGCCACGATAAGATTTTTATGACTATTTTAAGCATTAGCGTTACATAGTCAAAAAGTGAATTGTTAATAGTTTCCTTATTTTTTAAGATATCTATGCCAAACTCAACATGGTTCATCATGGTAGTGTCTTTGATGACCCTAAAACGTTTCAAGTTGATAGGCCATTGTGAGTTGATTTACAGAAGATTTAAATGGGCACGTAAAATCTGATTTCTTGATTTATCAATAATTTACTCATCTCTTAACCAGTCCCTTTTCTCAAAATAAGTTAAGAGATACAGTGGGGGAAAAAAGTATTTAGTCAGCCACCAATTGTGCAAGTTCTCCCACTTAAAAAGATGAGAGAGGCCTGTAATTTTCATCATAGGTACACGTCAACTATGACAGACAAAATGAGAAAAGAAATTCCAGACAATCACATTGTAGGATTTTTTTATGTATTTATTTGCAAATTATGGTGGAAAATAAGTATTTGGTCAATAACAAAATGTTCTCAATACTTTGTTATATACCCTTTGTTGGCAATGACACAGGTCAAACGTTTTCTGTAAGTCTTCACAAGGTTTTCACACACTGTTGCTGGTATTTTGGCCCATTCCTCCATGCAGATCTCCTCTAGAGCAGTGATGTTTTGGGGCTGTCGCTGGGCAACACGGACTTTCAACTCCCTCCAAAGATTTTCTATGGGGTTGAGATCTGCAGACTGGCTAGGCCACTCCAGGACCTTGAAATGCTTCTTACGAAGCCACTCCTTCGTTGCCCGGGCGGTGTGTTTGGGATCATTGTCATGCTGAAAGACCCAGCCACGTTTCATCTTCAATGCCCTTGCTGATGGAAGGAGGTTTTCACTCAAAATCTCACGATACATGGCCCCATTCATTCTTTCCTTTACACGGATCAGTCGTCCTGGTCCCTTTGCAGAAAAACAGCCCCAAAGCATGATGTTTCCACCCCCATGCTTCACAGTAGCTATGGTGTTCTTTGGATGCAACTCAGCATTCTTTGTCTTCCAAACACGACGAGTTGAGTTTTTACCAAAAAGTTCTACTTTGGTTTCATCTGACCATATGACATTCTCCCCAATCCTCTTCTGGATCATCCAAATGCACTCTAGCAAACTTCAGACGGGCCTGGACATGTACTGGCTTAAGCAGGGGGGACACGTCTGGCACTGCAGGATTTGAGTCCCTGGCGGCGTAGTGTGTTACTGATGGTAGGCTTTGTTACTTTGGTCCCAGCTCTCTGCAGGTCATTCACTAGGTCCCCCCGTGTGGTTCTGGGATTTTTGCTCACCGTTCTTGTGATCATTTTGACCCCACGGGGTGAGATCTTGCGTGGAGCCCCAGATCGAGGGAGATTATCAGTGGTCTTGTATGTCTTCCATTTCCTAATAATTGCTCCCACAGTTGATTTCTTCAAACCAAGCTGCTTACCTATTGCAGATTCAGTCTTCCCAGCCTGGTGCAGGTCTACAATTTTGTTTCTGGTGTCCTTTGACAGCTCTTTGGTCTTGGCCATAGTGGAGTTTGGAGTGTGACTGTTTGAGGTTGTGGACAGGTGTCTTTTATACTGATAACAAGTTCAAACAGGTGCCATTAATACAGGTAACGAGTGGAGGACAGAGGAGCCTCTTAAAGAAGAAGTTACAGGTCTGTGAGAGCCAGAAATCTTGCTTGTTTGTAGGTGACCAAATACTTATTTTCCACCATAATTTGCAAATAAATTCAATAAAAATCCTACAATGTGATTTTCTGGAGAAAAAAATTCTCAATTTGTCTGTCATAGTTGACGTGTACCTATGATGAAAATTACAGGCCTCTCTCATCTTTTTAAGTGGGAGAACTTGCACAATTGGTGGCTGACTAAATACTTTTTTCCCCCACTGTATACCATGGGCCTATATATTGAATGGTGTTATTTGGAAGTCTTTCAAAGTTTTTCCAAAATGTTCAAGATTGAAGAAATTCTATCCTAACTGAGCATAAGGAAAGACACCGACATACAATGTTTCAAGTATTTCGGTCAAACGCGGCGACGGATATGAGGGTTTAAGTGAGACTGCTTACAACAGCGCCCCTATAGGCCAATCGGTGCCATTCTGTTTGAACAAGTTACTCATGGCCTCTAGTTTCTGTGTGCAAAACTAGAAAAATAAGTTAGCAATATATGCTTGCGTTATTTGACCCGTCAATATTTTTTTTCCTAAGAATAACTGTGAACCCCTAAATACCTTCTTAGCAAAATGCAATTTCTCAAGCAAGAATTTTGTTAGGACTGTCTGGGAGTGGTCTGAGTGGGGAGGGGAAAACTGAACTAGCGGTTATTGAAAAAAGAGGTTTGGAACTCTCTTTCTTATTGGTCTATTAACCAATTTACAGCTCTTGCACTAAAAGGGCATGATCATAATTTTCACCATTTCACAGTATTATTCCAACCTCATAGTGTGGCAGAACACTGAACAAAAATATAAACGCAACACTCAACCATTTCAAAGATTTTACTGTGTTACAGTTCATATAAGGAAATTAGTCAATTGAAATAAATTCATTATGCCCTAATCTATGGATTTCACATAACTGGGAATATAGATATGCATATGTTGGTCAAAGATACCTTTAAAAAAAAAGATATGAGGGTGGATAAGAAAACCAGTCACTATCTGGTGTGACCACCATTTGCCTCATGCAGCGCGACACTCCTTCGCATAGAGTTGATCAGGCTGTTGATTGTGGCCTGTGGAATGTTGTCCCACTCCTCTTCAATGGCTGTGCGAAGTTGCTGGATGTTGGCTGGAACTGGAACGAGCTGTCATACACATCGATCCAGATTATCCCAAACATGCTCAATGGGTGACATGTCTGGTGAGTACGCAGGCCATGGAAGAACTGGGACATTTTCAGCTTCCAGGAATTGTGTACAGAGCCTTTCGACATGGGGCTGTGCATTATCATGCTGAAACATGAGGTGATGGCGGCAGATGAATAACACAACAATTGGCCTCAGGATCTCGGCACGGTATCTCTGTGCATTCAAATTACCATTGATAAAATGCAATTGTGTTCGTTGTCTGTAGCTTATGCCTGCCCATACCATAACCCCACCGCCACCATGGGGCACTCTGTTCACAATGTTGACATCAGCAAACCGCTAGCCCACACGTCTGCCCAGTACAGTTGAAATCGGGATTCATCCGTGAAGAGCATACTTCTACAGCGTGCCAGTAGCCATCGAAGGTGAGCATTTGTCCACTGAAGTCGGTTACGATGCCGAACTGCAGACAGGTCAAGACCCTGGTGAAGACGACGAGCACGCAGATGAGCTTCCCTGAGATGGTTTCTGACATTTTGTGCAGAAATTATTCGGTTGTGCGAACCCACAGTTTCATCAGCTGTCCGGGTGGCTGGTCTCAGACGATCCCGCAGGTGAAGAAGCCGGATGTGGAGGTCCTGCGCTGGCGTGGTAATACGTGGTCTGTGGTTGTGAGGCCGGTTGGACGTATTGCCAAATTCTCTAAAACGATGTTGGAGGTGGCTTATGGTAGAGATAAGCCACCTCAAACATTTCAGTTCTCTGGACACAGCTCTGGTGGACATTCCTGCAGTCAGCATTCCAATTGCACGCTCCCTCAACTTGAGACGTTGTGTTGTGTGACATAACTGCACATTTTAGAGTGGCCTTTTATTGTTCCCAGCACAAGGTGCACCTGTGTAATGATCATGCTGTTTAATCAGCTTCTTGATATGCCACACTTGTCAGGTGGATGGATTATCTTGGCAAAGGAGAAATGCTCACTAACAGGGATGTAAACAAAATTGTTCACACATTTCTAGGATCTTTTATTTCAGCTCATGAAACATAGGACCAGCTCTTTACATGTTGTGTTTATATTTTTGATCAGTGTGTTTTTATATGTGTGTGTGTGTGTACATACATACATGCATATACACACACACACACTCACACACACACTTTCTCTCTCTCTCTCTCTCTCTCTCTCTCTCTCTCTCTCTCTCTCTCTCTCTCTCTCTCTCTCTCTCTCTCTCTCTCTCTCTCTCTCTCTCTCTCTCTCTCTCTCTCTCTCTCTCTCTCTCTCTCTCTCTCTCTGTCAAAAGTTTTAGAACACCTACTCATTCAAGGGTTTTTCTTTATTTTTACTATTTTCTACATTGTAGAATAATAGTGAAGACATCAACATTCTGAAATAACACATATGGAATCATGCAGTAACCAAAAAAGTGTTAAACAAATCAAAATATATTTTCTATTTGAAATTCTTCAAATAGCCACCCTTTGCCTTGATGACAGCTTTGCACACTTGGCATTCTCTCAACCAGCTTCATGAGGTAGTCACCTGGAATGCATTTCAATTAACAGGTGTGCCTTGTTAAAAGTTAATTTGTGGAATTTCTTTCCTTAATGCATTTGAGCCAATCAGTTGTGTTGTGACAAGGTAGGGGGGTGGTATACAGAATATAGCCCTATTTGGTAAAAGACCAAGTCCATATTATGGCAAGAACAGCTCAAAAAGCAAAGAGAAATGACAGTCCATCATTACTTTAAGACATGAAGGTCAGTCAATACGGAAAATTAAGAACTTTAAAAGTTCTTATGTAACAGACACATCTCAACATCAACTGTTCAGAGGAGACTGCGTAAATCAGGCCTTCATGGTCAAATTGCTGCAAAGAAACCACTACTAAAGGACACCAATAATAAGAAGAGACTTGCTTGGGCCAAGAAACACGAGCAATTAGACCGGTGGAAATCTGTCCTTTGGTCTGAGGAGTCCAAATTTGAGAGTTTTGGTTTCAACCGCCGTGTCTTTGTGAGACGCAGAGTAGGTGAACGGATTATCTCCACTTGTGGTTCCCACCGTGAAGCATGGAGGAGGTGGTGTGGTGGTGCTTTGCTGGTGACACTGTCAGTGATTTATTTAGAATTCAAGGCACACTTAACCAGCATGGCTACAACAGCATTCTGCAGCGATACGCCATCCCATCTGGTTTGGTCTTAGTGGGACTATAATTTGTTTTTCAACAGGACAATGACCCAACACACCTCCAGGCTGTGTAAGGGCTATTTGACCAGGAAGGACAGTAGTGGAGTGCTGCATCAGATGACCTGGCCTCCACAATCCCCCGACCTCAACCCAATTGAGATGGTTTGGGATGAGTCGGACGGCAGAGTGAAGGAAAAGCAGCCAACAAGTTCTCAGCATATGTGGGAACTTCTTCAAGACTGTTGGAAAAGCATTCCAGGTGACTACCTCGTAAAGCTGGTTGAGAGAATGCCAAGAGTGTGCAAAGCTGTCATCAAGGCAAAGGGTGGCTACTTTGAAGAATCTCAAATAAAAAATATATTTTTGATTTGTTTAACACTTTTTAGGGTTACTGCATGATTCCAAATGTGTTATTTCATAGTTTTGATGTCTTCACTATTATTCTACAATGTAGAAAATAGTAAAAATAAAGAAAAACCCTTGAATGAGTAGGTGTTCTAAAACGTATGTATGTATGTATGTCAAGTTTATGACTGCACTGGGCCTTTAAGTCTCTGAAATACATTTTTGTCCTGGCTTAATTTATTAGAGGGCTTCTGGTTCAGCGTTCATGTAGAGCCTGAACAAGTGGCAAGTGTGTTGTGCTGTGCTCCATCATTCAACACTCGTCTAAGCAGAAGTTCAAGCAGTCTTTCTTACCTCCTTTCAAGTTCTGTTTTTTTGCTTTCACTTTCTCTCATACTCAATCTCTCTCTCAACGTAATTTTTCTGTACAGTACTTGAGTCTTTCTCTCCCTTTTGTCTCATTCACCTCTTGTATTTCTAAATAACATTTTCAGGGAATATTTTCTCCATTAAAACGCATTCACAAGGAGTGAAACCTCCAGTCTGTGTAGAGGGTATCAACAGGAGATTAAGAATGTGTAAGACCTGTTGGTCATTTCTCCTGTTTTCCTCATGTGAACCTCTTCACCTACAACTATTGTCTGAGCTCCACAAGGGGGAAGTAAAACAGTGAGGGTAATTATTCCTATATTTACCCTCATGATAACACCTCATTTCTACCTCTGAATAATTATTTCCTTACTTTCTTTTATTAAGGTGATTTCTAATCGTAAACATCTAGATAAGTGTAAGAAGCTTCGTGGAAATGAAACGGCTCAGTACCATGTTTTCATCCCTCCAGGAGAAGCTCCACAGAGACCGTGAGTGTTTTCTTTTCTTTAGAAGTGGAACCGTTCCATTTTGGGCCTATAGTGAAATGGAACTGAGCCAAAGGGTGTATAGAACATCAATGATACATCATTGGAAAAGGTTAATCACAAATCTCTAAGAAAACATACAGTAAGAGGCAAGCATGGATCATCCTGATCATTAACTAAACATGCCTGTCAAGCATACACAAAGATTTAGCCTCGACTGCTTTGTTCGCTCTCACTCCGGCAAACACATTGGATTCCTAAAACAAAGGACACCTCTTATAAACAAACATTTTTCTCCCTCCAGAAATTCACTTAGACTAATCCTGGAGAAATGTGAGGAATTCAGATTGTCTTTGAGAGAGAACCAGGCTAAAGCTGGACTATGCTGGATGTTTTCTATCACGTACTTTAGACATTGTTTAGTATCAACAATACAGCTCCTGGTATTTGACAGTGTGCATATCATCTGTTGTGGCAAGTCATCGGGGACACAGGTGTGTCAGTGACCATCTACAGTGAGGGAAAAAAGTATTTGATCCTCTGCTGATTTTGTACGTTTGCTCACTGACAAAGAAATGATCAGTCTATAATTTTAATGGTAGGTTTATTTTAACAGTGAGAGACAGAATAACAACAACAAAATCCAGAAAAACGCATGTAAAAAATGTTATACATTGATTTGCATTTTAATGAGGGAAATAAGTATTTGACTCCCTCTCAATCAGAAAGATTTCTGGCTCCCAGGTGTCTTTTATACAGGTAACGAGCTGAGATTAGGAGCACACTCTTAAAGGGAGTGCTCCTAATCTCAGCTTGTTACCTGTATAAAAGACACCTGTCCACAGAAGCAATCAATCAATCAGATTCCAAACTCTCCACCATGGCCAAGACCAAAGAGCTCTCCAAGGATGTCAGCGACAAGATTGTAGACCTACACACATAACTGTCAATCTCCATCGGCCTGGGGCTCCATGCAAGATCTCACCTCGTGGAGTTGCAATGATCATGAGAACAGTGAGGAATCAGCCCAGAACTACACGAGAGGCTCTTGTCAATGATCTCAAGGCAGCTGGGACCATAGTCACCAAGAAAACAATTGGTAACACACTACGCAGTGAAGGACTGAAATCCTGCAGCGGCCGCAAGGTCCCCCTGCTCAAGAAAGCACATATACAGGGCCGTCTGAAGTTTGCCAATGAACATCTGAATGATTCAGAGGAGAACTGGGTGAAAGTGTTGTGGTCAGATGAGACCAAAATCGAGCTCTTTGGCATCAACTCAACTCGCCGTGTTTGGAGGAGGAGGAATGCTGCCTATGACCCCAAGAACACCATCCCCACAGTCAAACATGGAGGTGGAAATATTATGCTTTGGGGGTGTTTTTCTGCTAAGGGGACAGGACAACTTCACCGCATCAAAGGGACAATGGACGGGGCCATGTACCGTCAAATCTTGGGTGAGAACCTCCTTCCCTCAGCCAGGGCATTGAAAATGGGTCGTGGATGGGTATTCCAGCATGACAATGACCCAAAACACACGGCCGAGGCAACAAAGGAGTGGCTCAAAAAGAAGCACATTAAGGTCCTGGCGTGGCCTAACCAGTCTCCAGACCTTAATCCCATAGAAAATCTGTGGAGGGAGCTGAAGGTTCGAGTTGCCAAACGTCAGCCTCGAAACCTTAATGACTTGGAGAAGATCTGCAAAATGGAACAAAGTGGAACAAAATCCCTCCTGAGATGTGTGCAAACCTGATGGCCAACTACAAGAAACGTCTGACCTCAGTACTTGGTGGCAAAACCCTTGTTGGCAATCACAAAGTCATGTTTTGCAGAGGGGTCAAATACTTATTTCCCTCATTAAAATGCAAATCAATTTATAACATTTTTGACATGCATTTCTCTGGATTTTTTTGTTATTCTGTCTAACACTGTTCATATAAACCTACCATTAAAATTATAGACTGATCATGTCTTTGTCAGTGGGCAAATGAACAAAATCAGCAGGGGATCAAATACTTTTTTCCCTCACTGTAGCTTACTGGTTGTTTTGGGGCTTAACTGGTGTTACCATGGGAACAACACATGGTTTCCATGCTTCCCATGGTGTCGTTTGGTCACATGGTAGACTAGCGGAAGTATTTGCTTGTTTTGCAGAAAGCAGCACAGTCACACCTGAACTGTCGCACAACTGTCATTGGTGGGTAACAAGGGGAATTGTCACATTGTCTTTTGAACAAATCCTCGTGCTCAGAATTCGCTTGCACGTTCTACCCTGCAGGCCACCACCACCTTTCTTTAAGACCGATGCCATTGTCAGCGGAACTTCCTACTGTAATTTCCTCCTGACTTCTCTGTGTGTCTGTTTCTCCTCTTGTGGTTTCTGTTGGTTTACACACTGTTCCTCTTAGCTCCTTAGCTCTGTTGTTTCCTTTTAAGTATGGTGTTTTAATCTATAGAGCATTGTATAGGCATCCTCCTAAACTAGTATAGCGCCGAATCCTAACTTCAATTTTCACTCACATCTTCCATGGACATCAATGGATGATGTACAGCAAAGTCCTTTGGCCTACTGGACTGGCGGAATACCAAAATAAAATGATTCAGTTCCAAGCCATGTGGAGTTTGGAACGAAAACAATTGAATGGTCCTCAAATGTCCTCCTAGACCATTTATGAGAACCACCATTCCAAGCCACAGTTAGTTGATGGTTTTGAGGTCTATGAATAAATGTCTTCTCTGCTGTCCCTCTCTGTCTGTCTTTTAGGGAGTGATAGGGATTTGACCCTGCCTCAGCCTACAGCCCCAGCCCTCGCCGGGACCTCTTTCTTTGAGTACCTGGTGGTGGTCAGCCTACGGAAGAAGAGGGGGCAAGGGACGTACGATCCCCAGATCACATATCAGTTTCCCAAGGTCAGACCGACACTGACATAATAGCAACAGACACACACACACACACACATACACACACACACAGTGAGCACCAATCTAAAGTGTGTGTGTGTTGTAGCTAGCTAATATGGGGCGTTCACAGAGAGAGGAAGAAGAGAAGTCCCTGAAAGCCATCCTCCTTTTCTGTTTCCCAGAGGGGGTCAACTGGGCCCCCCTCACTGAATACCCCAGGTATGTGCCACCTCTCATTTTCTCCACCTGTCACTGTCCTCATCTTTCCCTCACTCTCTTTCTCTGTGCTCGTCTCTTTGTTTCTGGGCCCCTCTCACTGATTGTTGTCTCTCTCACGCAACCATTTTTTCAGTTCAGTGTCACACTTGGCTGAAAATATATCTGTCTCTGTATGTGTTGTTCGTGTGCAAAGTCTGCAAACTGCAAAGCATCTTCGCTTTGACCCAGAAAGCAGAGGCGTCTCTCTCTCTCTCTCCGTCTCTCTCTCTGTCTCTCTGTCTGTTCTACTCCTCTGCCAGAGGACGGGTTTGATTAGAGAGGAGAGACGGTTTTGTACAGCCAGAAGAAATGGCCTTATTATTGTAATTACAATGGATCCCTTCTCTAAGCCAGTCAGTGCTTCCTCTATGGTTCTGTTCCTCCACCTGGATGCCAATGCAAATCAGTCTCCAGGTTACCTACTGTCATTAACTCTACAGTCTGTTCTTACCTCTCTTCTCTCTCCATTTCCTGCTTTCCTGTCTGCTACCTGTCTGTCTTCACTGTGACTAGCAAGATGTTCTATAGGGAAGAAGGAACAGTCCACTATAAGATGGGGGAAAGAGACCTTTGTTCTGTGTGGTCTTGTTTTCTTTATCCTACATCCTCTTTCATTTGGAAACATTTTTTGGTTGAAGATGGATAGAACACATGTTGATACAGTACACACAGGTTCACTTGGCTAATCTGTTTCTCCCTCCCTCTCTTCTCTCAATCTCTCTCTCTGCAGTGAGACCTTCTCCTTTGTTCTGACAGAGGTCGACGGCAGTAGGAAAAATGGCTACTGCAGGAGGTTACTGGTAAATAGATAATCCATGGTGTAATTCTCATCATAGGACATGAGAATAATCTCTGGTATTGTGTTTTCTTGTTTCTCATGACATGATGTCGTTGACTGTTGTTTCTTGCAGCCCCATGGCAAAGGGGCGCGGGCTCCGGAGGCCTATTGCATCATCAGCCGGGTGGCCTGCTTTGGACTCTTCTCTAAGGTGAGCGTGGAGGGCAATGTAACACACACACTCATGCATTTGCAGACACATACACACGCACACATACACAGACACTGAGTGTGGTGATGCACTGATGTCCTCATTCCGCAACGGTGTCTTCTAACCCTTACAGTAGATGATCTATGCTGAGGCAGTTAAGGAGTATTGTCAGTAGTTTGTGTCTGTCTGTGTATTTATGTGAGCGTCTGAGTGTGTTTACTTGGGTGCACTGCACAGAAGTGTGTGTGTGTGTGTGTGTGTGTGTGTGTGTGTACGCCAGACAAAGAGTGGAAGATAAACAGGGTGTTCTCGTAACCTTTTTTTCAGACACGGTGAGCTATGATTTCCTTACTTTGTTAGGCCGCAAAGGTACCTGAAGGTCAAACTGTTTATGATAAATTACTTATAACTATTTACAACCTGAGAGCCACTCATCTACCTACACAAACACTTGGATGACAACCTTATCTAACTAGATGAGTAATATAAATCATTGATCAAAAGTCTGATTGCAATACACCTAGATAGGGCTGATGACACATTCTGAATGGTAGGCTTAATATGGGGACGGTCTACCCACAACAGCGGTACTACAGTTTTAATGGTGATTATAGTTCTATCATTTTATGTCTGTTTCAGATCTTTGATGAGGTGGAGAAGCGCCGGCAGATCTCTATGGCGATGATCTATCCATTCATGCAGAGTCTGAGGGAGGCGCCGTTCCCTGCTCCTGGAAACACTGTCAAGATCAAGAGCTTCATTCCAGAGTCTGGAACAGAGGTATGGATACACGCACGCACGCACACACACGCACGCACGCACACACACACACACACACACACACACACACACCAAGGTTGTTATAGTGTTGTGTTTTTATATTCGTTTTTATTTCTATTAGTTTTAAGATTTTTCTTTTGAAATTCAGTTTAGTTTCAGATTGTTTTCAGATCCACTTTACTATTTATTTTATTTTATTTTAGGTTTTATAAAAACATATCTATTGTTTTTATATTATTTAGTGTTAGGGACAGAAAGTCGCATATACCTGGGAGCAGTGGAGGCTGTTGAGGGGAGGACGCCTCATAATAATGGCTGGAACGGAGCAAATGGAATGGCATCAAACCATGTGTTTGATGTATTTGATACCATTCCACTGATTCTGCGCCATTACCACGAGCCCGTCCTCCCCAATGAAGGTTCCACCAACCTCCTGTGCCTGGGAGGCTAGGAGCCATTTATGTGTTGTATAGATTGTGTTTTTTTGGGATGTCACTTCTTGCCACTGGGGGACAGTAATACATACGGTGATGGGTCAGGTCATAGGTTAGGTTTAAAGGTAGACTCGGCAAGATGACATGGATGCACGAAGTTAACATTAGTAGTGGGTCAATTTCCGCAACAACCAGGAGTATTCAAGCGCAAGGCTAAAATTCTCTGCTGTTTTGGTCCCCTGGCTACCATGTAGCAGAATGAAGCGCACCCATGCACATGCACAGATACTCTGTGTGACTTTGTAAGAGCAAAGTCTTGCATCGTGCTCATCTCAATGGCCGTGTTTGAGCAGATCACTTTTGTCAAGTCGGTCACCGCCTTTCAAAGTGTGTTGCTTTCTGGGGATAAAAATTGTCTGACTTGCGCCTACATGTCGACTGCATGAACTTTACAAAAATCATGTGATCAAAGGTCATGAAGGTTTGACTGCAGGTTTCTGCAGTTGCTCTTCACCAACGTCATCCTGCAGCCATCGCCTGCATTGTGGGAGGCTGTATTATCAACCAATCATTAGGATTTTTTTGTTTGACCTACCTGAAAGTGACTAAAGACATGATTGAAACAGGAGCCAATTTTCCGCGATTTATGTGTTGATAAGTGGATATATACAAATAAATGTGATATTTAAGGCTCTCTCTCACTAATTTATTGTACAATGCACATTATATTATAATTTCAGTACAGCGTGTGTGTGATATGGAGGTTAGATACATGTTTATTTCGACATTATAAAGACAATGGCAACACTGCAATGTTGAGCTGAGCCTGGCTGTTGGAAAACCACATTAGTGTCTGACTTTTTTGTTGCTGTTAGTTTTGGAGTCACAGATAGTTCAAGTATATTAATTTTTTTCAAACGGGTTTGTTAATTATTTTATTTCAGTTTATTAGATAGTTGTTTCATGATTAGTTTTGGTTTGCTATAATAACCTTGACACACGCGCGCACACCCAGGCACATGCGCGCGCACACACTGGCACAAACAGAGAGAGGGAGAGCTTCAGGCAAAGTGTTAGGATCAAGACCTTCATCATAGATTACGGCACTAAGATACAGACACAGCGTATACACACACTTTCTGAAGACCTGCTGTCTCTCTGCCCCTGGCCTGCGTGTCTCCAGATCATCAGTTTGACGAGGCCGTTGGACTCATGGTTGGAGCACGTGGATTTCCGGACACTGTTCCGCTGTCTCACAGATGAGGAGGTGCTGCAGGTGTTTGCCTCCACCGTGCTCGAACGACGAATCATCTTCATGGCTGAAGAACTCAGGTACAACCCTAACCCCAACCCTAATCCTAACCCCAACCCTAATCCTAACCCCAACCCTAATCCTAACCCTAATCCTAACCCCAAAAGGACATCACTTAGCCTGGGTCGTCTAGGTGTCTGGGACATGGGCAGGCCTGTTGTCTGCATGTTGAATGGGTGTAAAGTTTGTACCTGCTTCACGCCCTACAGTACCCTGTCCCAGGTGCTGCATGCTGTTGCGGCGCTACTCTACCCATTCACATGGCAACACACCTTCATCTCCATCGTTCCCTCAGTGTTGATTGATGTCGTCATGGCACCCACTCCCTACCTGCTTGGTGTGCAAAGGAACAAACTGGATGACGTCATCGACCAGAGCGATGTGAGTGTGTGTGTTCAGTGTCTGTGTGTGGCAGAGCAAAATGTGTTTGTGTATGTACATGATTGCTTAAAAAAATACTATTTGATGAAGAGTTGTTGTTTGTTGGGGAAAAATTCAGATTTCTTTTTTTTAAGAAGGATTAAGGGATACTTTGGGATTTTGGCGATGAACTTCCCCAGAGTCAGATGAACTCATGGATACCATTTTTATGTCTCTGCATCCAATATGAACGAAGTTAGATGTAGTTCCGTGAGCCAATGCTAACTAACGTGGGCGCAATCACTGGAAGTCTATGGTATCTACTAGCATGCTAGCAGTTACCATAACACTAGTTAGCAACTTCCTTCAAACTACACGCAGAGACATAAAAATGGTATCCACGGGTTCATCTGACTCTGGGGAAGTAGATGGAGGGCTTTATTGCCAAAATCCCGAAGTATGCCTTTAAGGGCAGTTGTTGAGTGCTGTAAACAATCAGTTTTACTGTCTGTTTACTGGTGTGTTTGGGTTCAGGCATTCCTGCCTCTACACTGTGACAGGCTGCAGATGGAAGCTATCCAGTGACACTCGTTAAGCAACTAACACGATTAGAGTCTATGGAAACCAGCCAGTGTGTGTGTTATCTCCAACCTGAAGATTTGTGTTTATTTATTTGTGTGTGTGTGTCCTCTCTCCCCACACATGCAGATCTGTCTTAATGTGTGTTATTCTGTATTACAAACAGCTGCTCATTGTGGATCTGACAGAAGGAGCAGAGAACACTTTCATAACCTGTGTAAGTATTGATGTGCCGTATTTCCCCTCGGGTTCAGAAACAAACGTACAGAAATAATCATCAAATCACAATCATATTAGTAAACTAGCGTCACTCCTCCTCACATGATTCTCATTTTGTGTTCTGTTTGTGTGTGCGTCTGTTTGTGTAGTTCAGACCAGTTCTATCAAAATGTATTTCTTTCTCTCTGGCCGAATGTGTGTATTCTCAGAAATACCTAAACATTCCCGCTGGTCTGACAACAACCTCTCAGATTCCTGTCTGTGTGTGTATCCTCTCTCTCTGGCACAGATAGGAGACGAGAGCACCATTCTACCAGAGAAACTACAGGAGGAGCTTCTCCAGGCCTTGTGTTGCAGAAGAGACAACTCCAGTGAGTGGACCCCGTCCTCCATTTTGTTCTGACGACGTAGCTACCTGATGACTAGGGCCAAACACAATCTGAGGGAATTTGTATTAGCAACACTTCCAGGTTGGCTTAAGAGGATCCAGTAAACAGTTAAGGGTCGCACCAAATGTGAATCTCCCGTTGGTCTACGGATTGTTCAGCGCGCTGTTGACGTCTGACTGCTGACATTTTCGCACATTCTACATGTAAAATCGGTTTGCGCTTGGTTCACAAGTACTCTCAGCAGGCAATCATTATTGGTGTGTTCGAGCCCTTAAATGAAGAGTGACTCTGACTTTCATTCGATTTCAGCTAAGACTGACTCAGAGAGTCAGCCACAAATCGTACCATATGAGGTAGCATCATGGTCCATACAAACCCAATGATAGAACTGAGATCCTCTGTGAAGAATGAGTGAAAAATAATGATGATGTGGATGTGCAACGAAATGTTCTTGATTGCTGTAATAGAAATATATATATATCTTTCATACCACACTGTGAACCCTGGAATATCCCCAAGTTTATGCTAGTCTGAGTGTGTGTGCGTGGGTGGGTTGGGTTGTGTTGTTGGGGAAACATACTGTACAAACATCAATACCCAGGGCTTGACCGTGACACAACCCTGGAAATTCCACTCTGGATACTGCAATGCCTAAGTTGATCCAGCAACCTGGTCTCAGAGCATTTGGTATTATTCTGTACGCAAACCCAAGACTATATTTAGTATGAAATGTTACATTTGGTATGGTTACATAAGACGGATGGTTACTTAAGGTAAAAATGAAAGGAGGATGGTTGGTCGGGCGTGTAACGCAAACGTCTAGCAACCCAAAAGTTGCAAATTCAAATCTCATCATGGACAACTTTAGCATTTAGCTAATTAGCAATTTTTAAAATACTATTTTAGCTACTTTGCAACTACTTAGCATGTTAGCTAACCCTAACCCTTTAACCTAACTCCTAAACTTAACCCTAACCTCTAGCCTAGCTAACGTTAGCGACCTAGCTAATGTTAGCACCTAGCTAGAATTCGTAACATATCATACGTTTTTCAAATTCTAACATATTGTACATTTAGCAAATTCCTAACATATAATACAAATTGTAATTCGTAACATATCATACTAAATGGAGTGTAGGGTATTTACGTACAGAATAATACGAAATGCTCTGAGACCAGGTTGGATCCGGACACAGATGCTACTCCTCAACCCCTCCGCCCTCATACAAATAGACCCCAGCCACACACACTCTATTTCACCATGTTTTGTGGTTGCCAAACAGTTGTCTGTTGCTTTCCAACCTATGATTGTGTCAACAGCATATAGGATATCTCATAGCAGACAATACTTCAAAACTGACTGAATCTTCTGTTCACTCAGTGTTACGTGTCCAGCCTCGGAATATAGGAGAGGGGTGTTGTCAGAGTCCTTCCAACCTGTGTTTGTAGACACCTCCTCAGCATCCTCACTGAATCATCTGTATTCTCTTCACTCTGTGTTTTGTATCTAGCCTCAGAGGAGTTAAACAAGGTGGTCTCGGAGGCCTTCCTCTCCTTCTTTGTGAAGACGGTGGGTCACTTCTCCTCCCATGTCAAACGCAGCAGCGGTGGGCAGCCCGGAGTGTTCCAGAAGAAGAGTTTCTGCAAGGCCTCCGAGCACAAGGCCAGCCATCATTTTGTCAAGTGCTTTATCCAGACACAGATGTTTGACCTCTTCATACAGGAAGTGGAGAGACGGCCCACACAGGAAGGTCTGACCACATCACTACCTGATAGAATACAGTCGTGGTCAAAGGTATTGAGAATGACACAAATACCAATTTTCACAAAGTCTGCTGCCTCAGTTTTGATGATGCCAATTTGCATATACTCCATAATGTCATGAAGAGTGATCAGATTAATTGTGAAGTCCCTCTTTGCCATGAAAATGAACTTAATCCCCAAAAAACATTTCCACTGCATTTCAGCCCTGCCACAAAAGGACCAGCTGCCATCATGTCAGTGATTCTCTCGTTAACACAGGTGAGAGTGTTGACGAGGACAAGGCTGGAGATCACTCTGTCATGCTGATTGAGTTAGAATAACAGACTGGAAACTTTAAAAGGAGGATGGTGCTTGAAATCATTGTTCTTCCTCTGTCAACCATGGTTACCTGCAAGGAAACACGTGCTGTCATCATTGCTTTGCACAAAAAGGGCTTCACAGGCAAGGATATTGCTGCTAGTAAGATTGCACCTAAATCAACCATTTATCGGATCATCAAGAACTTCAAGGAGAGCGGTTCAATTGTTGTGAAGAAGGCGTCAGGGCGCCCAAGAAAGACCAGCAAGCGCCAGGACCGTCTCCTAAAGTTGATTCAGCTGCAGGATCGGGGCACTACTCAGGAACTTGCTCAGGAATGGCAGCAGGCAGGTGTGAGTGCATCTACACACACAGTGAGGCGAAGACTTTTGGAGGATGGCCTGGTGTCAAGAAGGGCAGCAAAGAAGCCACTTCTCTCCAGGAAAAACATCAGGGACAGACTGATATTCTGCAAAAGGTACAGGGATTGGACTGCTGAGGACTGGGGTAAAGTCATTTTCTCTGATGAATCCCCTTTCCGATTGTTTGGGGCATCCGGAAAACACCTTGTCAGGAGAAGACAAGGTGAGCGCTACCATCAGTCCTGTGTCATGCCAACAGTAAAGCATCCTGAGACCATTCATGTGTGGGGTTGCTTCTCAGCCAAGGGAGTGGGCTCACTCACAATTTTGCCTAAGAACACAGCCATGAATAAAGAATGGTACCAACACATCCTCCGTGAGCAACTTCTCCCAACCATCCAAGAACAGTTTAGTGACGACCAATGCCTTTTCCAGCATGATGGAGCACCTTGCCATAAGGCAAAAGTGATAACTAAGTGGCTCGGGGAACAAAACATCGACATTTTGGGTCCATGGCCAGGAAACTCACCAGACCTTAATCCCATTGAGAACTTGTGGTCGATCCTCAAGAGGCGGGTAGACAAACAAAAACCCACAAATTCTGACAAACTCCAAGCATTGATTATACAATAATGAGCTGCCATCAGTCAGTATGTGGCCCAGAAGTTAATTGACAGCATGCCAGGGCAGATTGCAGAGGTCTTGAAAAAGAAGGGTCAACACTGCAAATATTGACTCTTTGCATAAACTTAATGTAATTGTCAATAAAAGCCTGACACTTATGGAATGCTTGTAATTATACCATAGTAACATCTGACAAAAATATCTCATAACACTGAAGCAGCGAACTTTGTGAAGACCAATATTTGTGTCATTCTCAAAACTTTTGACCACGACTGTAGAATGGAATGGAATAGAATAGAATATAACTTTGTCCTTCCAAAGATGGAAGATGTGTGGGTAACTTTAAAAACCTTTTTCATAGACGCATATTCACTTACCCACCCAGCAATGATTAATTCGTTTTTCCCCTGTCTTTTTTTTTTTAGGAGTCTTCCACAAAAAAATTGCGGAGTACCAAGAGAGTAAGAAGAAAGAGAAAGCAAAGAGTGGTGAGAGGGCTTGTGGTGTTAATGTCGGCGTATAACGACAAATCAATTAAAAAAACTACTTTTATTTTTCACATGCTTCGTAAAACAACAGGTGTAGACTAACCGTGAAATGCTTACAGGTTCTTTTTCAACGATGCAGAGTTAAAGATATTTTTAAAATAGAAATAGTGACACAAGGAATAAATACCCAGTGAATAAAAACCTTTTTCGTCCCTGATTACATTTTACATTTACATTTTAGTCATTTAGCAGACGCTCTTATCCAGAGCGACTTAGTTAGTGAGTGCATACATTTTCCATACTGGCCCCCCGTGGGAATCGAACCCACAACCCTGGCGTTGCAAGCGCTATGCTCTCCCAACTGAGCTACAGTAGGAATTATATAACACGTATACAATGTCAAACAGTTGTATACAGATGTGATGCTGACTGAGGGTGACATTACAGGAGGTTGCTGCTGTGATATTTTAATTTTTTTCATTGATGTTTTTGTTTAATTCTTTAGGGGGTAGATCAGCTTTAATAGTGCGAATATAATGTATCGTTGAAGTCTGAAGTTTACATACACCTTAGCCAAGTACATTTAAACTCAGATTTTCACAATTCCTGACATTTGATCCTAGTAAAAATTCCCTGTCTTAGGTCAGTTAGGATCACCACTTTATTTTAAGAATGTGAAATGTCAGAATAATAGTAGAGAGAAGGATTTATTTCAGCTTTTATTTCTTTCATCACATTCCCAGTGGGTCAGAAGTTTACATACACTCAATTAGTATTTGGTAGCATTGCCTTTAAATTGTTTAACTTGGGACAAACCTTTCGGGTAGCCTTCCACAAGCTTCCCACAATAGGTTGGGTGAATTTTGGCCGATTCCTCCAAACAGAGCTGGTGTAACCGAGTCAGGTTTGTAGGCCTCCTTGCTCGCACACGCTTTTTCAGGTCTGCCCACAAATGTTCTATAGGATTGAGGTCAGGACTTTGTGATGGCCACTCCAATACCTTGACTTTGTTGTCCTTAAGCCATTTTGCCACAACTTTGGAAGTATGCTTGGGGTCATTGTCCATTTGGAAGACCCATTTGTGACCAAGCTTTAACTTCCTGACTGATGTCTTCAGATGTTGCATCAATATATCCACATAATTTTCCTTCCTCATAATGCCATCTATTTTGTGAAATGCACCAGTCCCTCCTGCAGCAAAGCACCCCCACAGCATGATGCTGCCACCCCCGTGCTTCACGATTGGGATGGTGTTCTTCGGCTTGCAAGCATTTCCCCTTTTTCCTCCAAACATAATGATGGTCATTATAGCCAAACAGTTCTATTTTTATTTCATCAGACCAGAGGACATTTCTCCAAAAAGTATGATCTTTGTCCCCATGTGCAGTTGCAAACCGTAGTCTATGGCGGTTTTGGAGCAGTGGCTTCTTCCTTGCTGAGCAGCCTTTCAGGTTATGTCAATATAGAACTCGTTTTACTGTGGATATAGATACTTTTGTACCTGTTTCCTCCAGCATCTTCACAAGGTCCTTTGCTGTTGTTCTGGGATTGATTTGCACTTTTCGCACCAAAGTACGTTCATCTCTAGGAGACAGAACGCGTCTCCTTCCTGAGCGGTATGACGGCTGCGTGGTCCCATGGTGTTTATACTTGCATACTATTGTTTGTATAGATGAACGTGGTACCTTCAGGCGTTTGGAAATTGCTCCCAAGGATGAACCAGACTTGTGGAGATCTTCAATTATTTTTCTGAGGTCTTGGCTGATTTATTTTGATTTTCCCATGATGTCAAGCAAAGAGGCACTGAGTTTGAAGGTAGGCCTTGAAATGCATCCACAGGTACACCTCCAATTGACTAAAATGAAGCTTCTAAAGCCATGACATCATTTTCTGGAATTTTCCAAGCTGTTTAAAGGCACAGTCAACTTAGTGTATGTAAACTTCTGACCCACTGGAATTGTGATACAGTGAATTATAAGTGAAATAATCTGTCTGTAAACAATTGTTGGAGAAATTACTTGTGTCATGCACAAAGTAGATGTCCTAACCGACTTGTCAAAACTATAGTTTGTTAACAAGACATTTGTGGAGTGGTTGAAAAACGAGTTTTAATGACTCCAACCTAAGTGTATGTAAAATTCCGACTTCAACTGTAGATTCCATCAATGTAATTGTCTGCATCATTTCCAATCCCCCATATATTTTTTTTGTAAATGTGTGTGTGTATATATATCCTTTAAGAATATTATTTCCTTCATTATTTTCCCCTAACCCTACCACCCCTTTCCTAATTGGAGTAAACTAATGGACAACAACACTTAGGCTTCTACTTCCAGCTTATACATACTATAAACATTTTACGGACACAATGTATTTTACATTAGTTATCTTTTTGTTTGTTTTTAATCCCATCCTTCAGCTCTCCCATCTATCTCTGAAGCCCAACCAGTTTGATTTCTATTTTTCCATATTTTTAACTGTGCTGTTTCACAAAAGTTCTGAACCTATATTAATTTTACGGACACAGTATATTTTACATTAGTTATCTTGTTGTTTTTAATCCCACCCTTCAGCTCCACTCAACCCCTCCCATCTATCTCTTAACGCCATCAATTTTGTATTTCTATTTGCCATATTTTTCAACTGTGCTGTGATCTTTCACAAAAGTTCTGAACCTTTCTATTCTCATAGTTTCTACAGATTGTAAATTAAAGATTTTTGCTAAAAGTATTATTATATTATTGATCGATTGACTATGACTTTTCAAATCATCCAGTAGTGCCATCTGCAGAGTTAGCTCCAGGTAAATGTTGCACTTTTTCAACCATTCCTGGACCTGCGACCAAAAACAAGCTACATATGGAAAGTACCAAAACAAATGATCAAATGATTCTGTCTCTTTGCAGCAAAATCTGCAGAGCTGGGATGGTTGTTTCCCCCATATACAGTATCTCACAAAAGTGAGTACACCCCTCACATTTTTGTAAATATTTGAGTATATCTTTTCATGTGACAACACTGAAGAAATGACACTTCAGTGAGTGTACAGCTTGTATAACAGTGTACATTTGCTGTCCCCTCATAATAACACAACACACAGCCATTAATGTCTAAACCGCTGGCAACAAATGTTAGTACACCCCTAAGTGAAAATGTCCAAATTGGGCCCAAAGTGTCAATATTTTGTGTGGCCACCATCATTTTCCAGCACTGTCTTAACCCTCTTGGGCATGGAGTTCACCAGAGCTTCACAGGTTGCCACTGGAGTCCTCTTCCACTCCTCCATGACGACATCACGGAGCTGGTGGATGTTAGAGACCTTGCACTCCTCCACCTTCCGTTTCAGGATGCCCCACAGATGCTCAATAGGGTTTAGGTCTGGAGACATGCTTGGCTAGTCCATCACCTTTACCCTCAGCTTCTTTAGCAAGGCAGTGGTCGTCTTGGAGGTGTGTTTGGGGTCGTTATCATGTTGGAATACTGTCCTGCGGCCCAGTCTCCAAAGGGAGGGGATCATGCTCTGCTTCAGTATGTCACAGTATATGTTGGCATTCAATGAACTGTAGCTCCCCAGAGCCGGCAGCACTCATGCAGCCCCAGACCATGACACTCCCACTACCATGCTTGACTGTAGGCAAGACACACTTGTCTTTGTACTCCTCACCTGCTTGCCGCCACACACGCTTGACACCATCTGAACCAAATAAGTTTATCTTGGTCTCATCAGACCACAGGACATGGTTCCAGTAATCCATGTCCTTAGTCTGCTTGTCTTCAGCAAACTGTTTGCGGGCTTTCTTGTGCATCATCGTAGAAGAGGCTTCCTTATGGGACGACAGCCATGCAGACCAATTTGATGCAGTGTGCAGCGTATGGTCTGAGCACTGACAGGCTGACCCCCCACCCCTTCAACCTCTGCAGCAATGCTGGCCGCACTCATACGTCTTATTTCCCAAAGGCAACCTCTGGATATGACGCTGAGCACGTGCACTCAACTTCTTTGGTCGACCATGGCGAGGCCTGTTCTGAGTGGAACCTGTCCTGTTAAACCGCTGTATGGTCTTGGCCACCGTGCTGCAGCTCAGTTTCAGGGTCTTGGCAATCTTCTTATAGCCCAGGCCATCTTTATGTAGAGCAACAATTATTTTTTTCAGATCCTCAGAGTTTTTTGCCATGAGGTGACATGTTGAACTTCCAGTGACCAGTATGAGGGAGTGTGAGAGCGATGACACCAAATGTAACACACCTGCTCCCCATTCACACCTGAGACCTTGTAACACTAACGAGTCACATGACACCGGGGAGGGAAAATGGCTAATTGGGCACAATTCTGACATTTTCACTTAGGGGTGTACTCACTTTTGTTGCCAGCGGTTTAGACATTAATGGCTGTGTGTTGTGTTATTTTGAGGGGACAGCAAATGTACACTGTTATACAATCTGTACACTCACTACTTTACATTGTAGCAAAGTGTCATTTCTTCAGTGTTGTCACATTAAAAGATATACTCAAATATTTACAAAAATGTGAGGGGTGTACTCACTTTTGTGAGATACTGTATATAAAATTATATTGGTTGCAAAAAATGTGTATGAATCCGGCGTTGTTTTGCATATCAGTTCATAAACCATGTGCCATGGAATCGGTACATCAAATCTCTTCCCAACTATTTTGCAATCTACAGTGGGGAGAACAAGTATTTGATACACTGCCGAATTTGCAGGTTTTCCTACTTACAAAGCATGTAGAGGTCTGTAATTTTTATCATAGGTACACTTCAACTGTGAGAGACGGAATCTAAAACAAAAATCCAGAAAATCACATTGTATGATTTGTAAGTAATTAATTTGCATTTTATTGCATGACATAAGTATTTGATCACCTACCAACCAGTAAGAATTCCGGCTCTCACAGACCTGTTAGTTTTTCTTTAAGAAGCCCTTCTATTCTCCACTCATTACCTGTATTAACTGCACCTGTTTGAACTCGTTACCTGTATAAAAGACACCTGTCCACACACTCAATCAAACAGACTCCAACCTCTCCACAATGGCCAAGACCAGAGAGCTGTGTAAGGACATCAGGGATAAAATTGTAGACCTGCACAAGGCTGGGATGGGCTACAGGACAATATAATATAATATAATAATATAATATGCCATTTAGCAGACGCTTTTATCCAAAGCAACAAGGTCCCCCTGCTCAAGCCAGCGCATGTCCAGGCCCGTCTGAAGTTTGCCAATGACCATCTGGATGATCCAGAGGAGGAATGGGAGATGGTAATGTGGTCTGATGAGACAAAAATAGAGCTTTTTGGTCTAAACTCCACTCGCCGTGTTTGGAGGAAGAAGAAGGATGAGTACAACCCCAAGAACACCATCCCAACCGTGAAGCATGGAGGTGGAAACATCATTCTTTGGGGATGCTTTTCTGCAATGGGGACAGGACGACTGCACCGTATTGAGGGTAGGATGGATGGGGCCATGTATCGCGAGATCTTGGCCAACAATCTCCTTCCCTCAGTAAGAGCATTGAAGATGGGTCGTGGCTGGGTCTTCCAGCATGACAACGACCAGAAACACACAGCCAGGGCAACTAAGGAGTGGCTCCGTAAGAAGCATCTCAAGGTCCTGGAATGGCCTAGCCAGTCTCCAGACCTGAACCCAATAGAAAATCTTTGGAGGGAGCTGAAAGTCCGTATTGCCCAGCGACAGCCCCAAAACCTGAAGGATCTGGAGAAGGTATGGAGGAGTGGGCCAAAATCCCTGCTGCAGTGTGTGCAAACCTGGTCAAGACCTACAGGAAACGTATGATCTCTGTAATTGCAAACAAAGGTTTCTGTACCAAATATTAAGTTCTGCTTTTCTGATGTATCAAATACTTATGTCATGCAATAAAATGCAATTTAATTACTTAAAAATCATACAATGTGATTTTCTGGATTTTTGTTTTAGATTCCGTCTCTCACAGTTGAAGTGTACCTATGATAAAATATATTATGCTATATGCTTTGTAAGTAGGAAAACCTGCAAAATCGGCAGTGTATCAAATACTTGTTCTCCCCACTGTATATGGCACAGCTGTCAATTTTTTAGTCCTTAAATGAAACTGGTATACTTTTTTTATTTATCACAATGTTCTTGAACCAATTTTGGTCATTAATGCAGGGCCAACAGACAAGTTACTTACTTTTTCCCCCTTCCACTTGCCTCTTCCATTTTTGCGGTAATGCTGTAATTAGCTGGTTGTAATTTTGGGTAGAGCAGACATTTCCATGTATTTTTGTTAGCTGCATGTGTGACATCTCCACCAGTCCTATTTATTATATAATTTACAAAGATTATACATTTTTGTTAATTTTTTAATGTTTTTATCAATTAGTATATTTGAGTGTAACCACAATATTTGTTGTATAATTTGTTCTGTCTTTTTTGGTGGATTAAACTGAAATTGCTACCAACTTTCTATGGATTGTTTTAAAAATAGCGATATTTTGGAGATGATTTCGTTTTCAAATAACCAAAAGGCATAGCTTGCAATCTGAATAAAGGGAATAAGGCCATTCTTGAACATGGGGTGACACATTCTTACTAATCTGCTAGAGAACCAGTTCGGATTTGAATATAACATTTGTATGACTGACGCCTTTAGTGAGAGGTCTAATGCTTTAATAATTGATGCCCTCCGAATTCATATTCATTATATAAATAGGCCCGTTTTAATTTTGTCTGGCTAGCCGTTGCAAATAAAATTTAATATTTAGTAGTGTAAGCAAGACCATATGCAAATAGGTCAACTGGGATATGACTAAAGAGTTAATCAGGGTGATTTTTCCACAAATATTAAAAGATAATAAACAGTGAGTAGCAGCAGTGTAAAAACAAAAAGTCCGGGTGGCCATTTCATTAATTGTTCAGCAGTCTTATGGCTTGGGGGTAGAAGCTGTTAAGGAGCCGTTAGGACCTAGACTTGGCGCTCCGGTACCGCTTGCCGTGCGGTAGCAGAGAGAACAGTCTATGACTTGGGTGACTGGAGTCTTTGGGAATTTTTTGGGCCTAGTATATAGGTCCTGGATGGCAGGAAGCTTTGCCCCAATGATTTACTAGGCCGTATGCACTACCCTCTGAGCGCCTTACGGTCGGATGCCGAGCAGTTGCCATACCAGGCGGTGATGCAACCTGTCAGGATACTCTCAATGGTGCAACTGTAGAACTTTTTGAGGATCTGGGGACCCATGCCAAATCTTTTCAGTCTCCTGAGGGGAAAATGTGTTGTCGTGCCTTCTTCACAACTTTTTTGGAGTGTTTTGGACCATGATAGTTTGTTGGTGATGTGGACACCAAGGAACTTGAAACTCTCGACCCGCTCCACTACAGCCCCGTCGATGTGAATGGGGGCGTGTTTGGCCCTCCTTTTCCTGTAGTCCACGATCATCTCCTTTGTCTTGCTCACGTTGAGGGAGAGGTTGTTGTCCTGGCACCACACTGCCAGGTCTCTGACCTCCTCCCTATAGGCTGTCTCGTCGTTGTCGGTGATCAGGCCTACCACCTTTGTGTCGTCAGCATACTTAATGATGGTGTTGGAGTCATGCTTGGCCATGCAGTTGTGGGTGAACAGGTAGTACAGGAGGGGACTAAGCACACACCCCTGAGGGGCCCCCGGGTTGAGGATCAGCGTGGCAGATGTGTTGTTGCCTACCCTTACCACCTGGGGGCGGCCTGTCAGGATGTCCAGGATCCAGTTGCAGAGGGAGGTGTTTAGTCCCAGGGTCCTTAGCTTAGTGATGAGCTTTGTGGGCACTATGGTGTTGAACGCTGAGCTGTAGTCAATGAACAGCATTCTCACATAGGTGTTCCTTTTGTCCAGGTGGGAAAGGGAAGTGTGGAGTGAGATTGAGATTGCGTCATCTGTGGATCTGTTGGGGCACTATGCAAATTGGAGTGGGTCTAGGGTTTCCGGGATGATGGTGTTGATGTGAGCCATGACCAGCCTTTCAAAGCACTTCCTTGCTACCGACGTGAGTGCTACGGGCGGTAGTCATTTAGGCAGGTTACCGTCACTTTCTTGGGCACAGGGACTATGGTGGTCTGCTTGAAATATGTAGGTATTACAGACACCATCGGGGAGAGGTTGAAAATGTCAGTGAAGACACTTGCCAGTTGGTCCGCGCATGCTCTGAGTACACGTCCTGGTAATCCGTCTGACCTGTTTAAAAGTCTTGCTCACATCAGCTATGGAGAGCGTTATTTCACAGTCGTCCGGATCAGCTGGGGCTCTCATGCATGCTTCAGTGTTGCTTGCCTCGAAGCGAGCATAAAAGGCATTTAGCCCGTCTGGTAGGCTCGCGTCACTGGGCAGCTCGCGGCTGGGTTTCCCTTTGTAGTCCGTAATAGTTTGCAAGCCCTGCAACATCCGAGTGTCAGAGCCAGTGTAGTAGGATTCAATCTTAGTCCTGTATTGACCCTTTGCCTGTTTGATGGTTCATCTGAGGGCATAGCGGGATTTCTTAGAAGCATCCGGATTAGTGTCCCGCTCCTTGAAAGCGGCAGCTCTAGCCTTTAGCTCGGTGCGGATGTTGCTTGTAACCCATGGCTTCTGGTTTGGATATGTACGTACGGTCACTGTGGGGACGACGTCGTCGAAGCACTTATTGATGAAGCCGGTGACTGACTGAGGTGATATACTCCTCAATGCTATTGGTTGAATCCCGGAACATATTCCAGTCTGTGCTAGCAAAACAGACCCGTAGTGTAGCATCCGCGTCATCTGACCACTTCCGTATTGAGCGAGTCACTGGTACTTCCTCCTCGAGTTTTTGCTTGTAAGCAGGAATCAGGAGGATATAATTATGGTCAGATTTGCCCAATGAAGGGCGAGGGAGAGCTTTGTACGCATCTCTGTGTGTGG
Source organism: Coregonus clupeaformis (assembly GCF_020615455.1). Classification (NCBI taxonomy): domain Eukaryota; kingdom Metazoa; phylum Chordata; class Actinopteri; order Salmoniformes; family Salmonidae; genus Coregonus; species Coregonus clupeaformis. The sequence continues at coordinate 47,973,048 of NC_059201.1, forward strand.
AGTAAAGGTGGTCTAGAGTTTTTATTTTATTTTTTGGTTGCACGTGACATGCTGGTAGAAATGAGGTAAAACTGATTTAAGTTTGCCTGCATTATAATCCCCGGCCACTAGGAGTATTTTCTTGTTTGCTTATGGCCTTATACAGCTCATTGAGTGTGGTCTTAGTGCCAGCGTCGGTTTGTGGTGGTAAATAGACGGCTATGAAAAATATAGATGATAACTCTCTTGGTAGATAGTGTGGTCTACAGGTTATCATGAGATACCTCGAGACTACCTTAATATTAGACATAGCGCACCAGCTGTTATTGACAAATAGACACACACCCCCACCCCTCGTCTTACCGGACGTAGCTGTTCTGTCCTGCCGATGCACGGAAAACCCAGCCAACTGTATATTATGCGTGTCATCGTTCAGCCACGACCCGGTGAAACATAAGATATTACAGTTTTTAATGTCCCGTTGGTAGGATAGTCTCTAACGGAGCTCATCCAGTTTAGTCTCCAGTGATTGCACGTTGGCCAATAGAATGGATGGTAGAGGCGGGTTAACCACTCGCCGACAAATTCTCACAAGGCACCCTGACCTGTATTTTCTTATTTTCTTAATGCGAATGACGGGGATTTGGGTCTTGTCTGGAAGCAACATTATACCCTTCGTGTCAGACATATTCAAGAAAAAATATTCGTCCAGTTGGAGGTGAGTAATCGCTGTTCTGTTATCCAGAAGCTCTTTTCGGTCATAAGAGAGGGAAGCATCAACATTATGTACAAAATAAGTTACAAACAATGCTAAAAAACACACAAAATAGCACAATTGGTTAGGAGCCTGTAAAACTACAGCCATCCCCACTGGCGCCATTCTCCTCAATCATGGTACCAATAATTGCTTCTATTACACCAGATGTATGTCCTTGAACCAATTTATTTTAAAATCTCACACAGAAGTTATAAAGATAATTGAGTTGCTACCGGCAGCCTGCAATACCCCGGTCGGCCTTCAACTTGAGATACTTGTTGTGTGTTCGAGTGGTAAGCCTAACAAAGCAGACTTCAGATAAAATTTGGCGAGTGAAGTCAGGGGAGGTGCAAATTCGACAGCCGAATGTTGGACACTAGTGGTTTTCCAACAGCAAGGCTCTGATCATCATGGCATTGTCAACATTGCTGCTATTGTTTTATAAAAGTTTTTCTGTAAAATTGTCAAAATAAACTTCTATACCCCGATATCACACACTGACAAACTGAAAACATAACGTTTGTACAATTAATTGGTTAGAGAGAGGTCTCATATCACTTTCATTTGTATCCCCTGTAGCTTTAGAATCGCAGAAAAGTTTGTTCCTGTTTCATTCAGGTCTTTGGCCACGTTCGCGTGGGTCAAACAAAAACACCCTAACGATTGGTTGACAAATAGTGCCTCCCATAATGCAGGTGATTGCTGCTTGGTGCAGTTTGTGAGAAGCAACTGCAGAGACTTTATAAAAAACTGCATGACCTTTGATCAAATGATTTTAGTAAAGTTCCTTCAGTCGACATTAGGGGTGTGCCGAGTATACCGAGTATATTTTGTATACATCTGGCCCTTCATTGGACACTGTGTTAACAAACCTCCAAACGAGCTTCAATGCCATACAACACTCCTTCCGTAGCCTACAACTGCTCTTAAACGCTAGTAAAACTAAATGCATGCTCTTCAACCGAACGCTGCTTGCACCAGCCCGCCCGACTAGAATCACTACTCTCGGCGGGTCTGGTTTATTTGACACAAAAATTCCAGGACCTACAGTAAGGCATTGTTGGCATAATAGATGGCTGCAGTTCAATGCATGATTCATATAATTCCCCAATACATTTCTTGGTAGTCCAAAAAATATTGCTATCAGGTTGTAAATCACAAGGCAGGTCCTACAGACCTTTTGGATGTACACATAGAGCTAGCATGTTAATCTCTCCTGGCTCAAAGTGGGGGAGAGATTGACTTCACTACTTGTATTTGTGAGAGGTATTGATATGTTGAATGCACCGAGCTGTCTGTTTGAACTACTGGCACACAGCTCGGACACACATGCATACCCCACAAGACATGTCACCAGAGGTCTCTTCACAGTCCCCAAGTCCAGAACAGACTATGGGAGGCGCACAGTACTACATAAAGCCATGACTACATGGAACTCTATTCCACATAATGTAACTGATGCAAGCAGTAAAATTAGATTTTTAAAAAACTGATAAAAATACACCTTATGGAACAGCGGGGACTGTGAAGAGACACAAACACAGGCACATACACATGCATACACACACGATAACATACTCACTATATATACAGTACCAGTCAAAAGTTTGGACACACCAACTCATTCAAGGGTTTTTCTTTATGTTTACTATTTTCTACATTGTAGAATAATAGTGAAGACATCAAAACTATGAAATAACACATATGGAATCATGTAGTAACCAATAAAGTGTTAAACAAATCAAAATTCTTCAATTATCCACCCTTTGCCTTGATGACAGCTTTGTACACTCTTGGCATTCTCTCAACCAGCTTCACCTGGAATGCTTTTCCAACAGTCTTGAAGGAGTTCCCACATATGCTGAGCACTTGTTGGCTGTTTTTCCTTCACTCCGCTGTCCGACTCATCCCAAACCATCTCAATTGGGTTGAGGTTGGGGGATTGTGGAGGCCAGGTCATCTGATGCAGCACTCCATCACTCTCCTTCTTGGTAAAATAACACTTACACAGCCTGGAGGTGTGTTGGGTCATTGTCCTGTTGAAAAACAAATGATAGTCCCACTAAGCCCAAACCAGATGGGAGGGCATTTCGCTGCAGAATGCTGTGGTAGCCATGCTGGTTAAGAATGCCTCGAATTCTAAATAAATCACTGACAGTGTCACCAGCAAAGCACCCCCACACCATAACACCTCTTCCTCCTTGCTTTACGGTGGGAACTACACATTCGGAGATCATCCGTTCACCCACCCGCGTCTCACAAAGACATGGCGGTTGGAACCAAAAATCTGCAATTTGGACTCAAATTTCCACCTGTCTAATGTCCATTGCTCGTGTTTCTTGGCCCAAGCAGGTCTCTTCTTCTTATGGTGTCCTTCAGTAGTGGTTTCTTTGCAGCAATTCAACCATTCACACAGTCCCCTCTGAACAGTTGCTGTTGAGATGTGTCTGTGACTTGAACTCTGTGAAGCATTTATTTGGGCTGCAATTTCTGAGGCTGGTAACTCTAATGAACTTATCCTCTGCAGCAGAGGTAACTCTGGGTCTTCCATTCCTGTGGCGGTCCTCATGAGAGCCAGTTTCATCATAGTGTTTGATGGTTTTAGCGACTGCACTTGAAGAAACATTCAAAGTTCTTGAAATTGTCCGTATTGACTGACCTTCATGTCTTAAAGTAATGATGGACTGTCTTTGCTTATTTGAGCTGTTCTTAATATTCAGACCCCTTCCCTTTTTCCACATTTTGTTACGTTACAGCCTTATTCTAAAATTGATTAAATAAATAAAAATCCTTCATCAATCTACACAGAATACCCCATGATGACAAAGTAAAAAACTGGTTTTTAGAAATTCTTGCAAATGTATTACAAATTGAAAACTGAAATATCACATTTACATAAGTATTCAGACCCTTTACTCAGTACTTTGTTGAAGCACCTTTGGCAGTGATTACAACCTTGAGTCTTCTTGGGTATGACGCTACAAGCTTGGCGCACCTGTATTTGGGGAGTTTCTCCCATTCTTCTCTGCAGATCCTTTCAAGCTCTGTCAGGTTGGATGGGGAGCGTCGCTGACATTCAGAAACTTGTCCCGAAGCCACTCCTGCATTGTCTTGGCTGTGTGCTTATGGTCATTGTCCTGTTGGAAGGTGAACCTTCGCCCCAGTCTGAGGTCCTGAGCGCTCTGGAGCAGGTTTTCGTCAAGGATCTCTCTGCACTTTGCTCCGTTCATCTTTGCCTCGATCCTGACTAGTCTCCAAGTCCCTGCCGATGGAAAAACATCCCCACAGCATGATGATGCTGCCACCACCACGCTTCACCGTAGGGATGGTGCCAGGTTTCCTACAGACGTGACTCTTGGCATTCAGGCAAAATAGTTCAATCTTGGTTTCATCAGACCAGAGAATCTGGTTTCTTATGGTCTGAGAGTCCTTTAGGTGCCTTTTGGCAAACTCCAAGCAGGCTGTCATGCCTTTTACTGAGGAGTGGCTTCCGTCTGGCCACTCTACCATAAAGGCCTGATTGGTGGAGTGCTGCAGAGATGGTTGTCCTTCTGGAAGTTTCTCCCATCTCCACAGAGGAACTCTGGAGCTCTGTCAGAGTGACCATTGGGTTCTTGGTCACCTCCCTGACCACCCCATGGCTACCAGGGGTATGGGATTGCACAAATATGCCTGATTCATCCCAAATATATTTTGTGCCAAGCCATAAGTCTGAGCTACAAAAAACTAAAAATATATATTTTTGGATTCCGTGACCAGACATGGCTTGTTAAAATAGAAGGTTTTCTAGGGGTGTATAGAGCTTCATGTCAGAAAACAAGTGTATGTATGTAAATGTTTATAAAAACTGTTTTATATTGATATTGGAGCCTTGAGAACATTGGAAATATACTATTTAAACATTCTACACCCTTTATATGGCCATTCAACCAACCCCTGTACCCATTATTTGCATAATGGCCATAACCGCACCTCTATTTCCATGGTCTTCGGCACAGCATATTTCTGATAAGCAAGACAATTATGCGCTGAATTCTCACCGCCTATCCAAATAGATCAGCAGTGCCATGATTTGGCTTTCACGTTCAGAAAATACATTCCTCTGTTAAGTAGCCCACAGAACCCAAGCAGATAGATGCACCTGTCGCAAAAAATGTCAATATGATGCAGTGGTAGCCTACAGAAAGAATGCACGTAAGGTAATAAACATAATAGCATGGTAGGCTATATATACAGTATATAAGCTATGATAATATACCCATAGGCCTATATGTATTTTCATCTATAGCTACACCTACCCTATTATAGGCCTATAATAAACTCCTCTATGAAGATGCGCTTATTATCGCATATAGCCCTATATTCCATAGCCTATTTTAAGGTCAGTCAGCAATATAATAAGCTATAATAACTTGTTCCCTGTTACAAATGGTAACAGGAGCCCTGCGCAGCCTAAATTGTGCAACACTGTTTCAGCCCCTTCAAAACGCCTTAATTCTTCATGACACCCCTACGCAGGTCCACTGATGTCGGAATTTGCCTACATATTCAATCTACGTATTTGCTTTTCAAAATGCAATATTCCCATCATTTTTGAAGGGTAGAAGGATTACTTTATACTATTCCAGGTATTCCTTAAAGAGATAGGGTTTCAAGTGTCTCCGGAAGGTGGTCAGTGACTCCGCTGTCCTGGCGTCGTGGGGGAGCTTATTCCACCATTGGGGTGCCAGAGCAGCGAATAGCTTTGACTGAGCTGAGCGGGAACTGTGCTTCCGTAGAGGTAGGGGAGCTAGCAGGCCAGAGGTGGATGAACTTAGTGCCCTCATTTGGGTGTAGGGTCTGATCAGAGCCTGAAGGTAAGGAGGTGCCGTTCCCCTCACAGCTCCGTAGGCAAGCACCATGGTCTTGTAGTAGATGCGAGCCTCAACTGGAAGCCAGTGGAGTGTGCGGAGGAGCGGGGTGACATGAGAGAACTTGGGAAGGTTGAACACCAGACGGGCTGCAGCGTTCTGGATAAGTTGTAGGAGTTTAATGGCACAGGCAGGGAGCCCAGCCAACAGCGAGTTGCAGTAATCCAGACGGGAGATAAGTGCCTGGATTAGGACCTGTGCCGCTTTCTGTGTAAGGTAGGGTCGTACTCTGTGAATGTTGTAGAGCATGAACCTGCAGGATCGGGTCACCGCTTTGATATTGTAGTTACAATGTTGCAATACTACTATTTTAGCAGTCCCATTGAGACCAAGGACTATTTTGCAACTCACAATTACACAAAAATCACAATCATGACAGCATAGAAAATACTCCAAGGAAATACAAAAAAACGATCATGAAGAACAACCACATTCCTAAGTAAAGAGGTCCTCAACCAACATTCTGAGTTGCTGATGATGTCGCCATAGTCTAGGACCGGAAGAACCCAAGGAGAGGAGAGGAAACATGGCAATGAATGTTTCCACTAGAGCATAATCAGGCAAATTCAATTTCCCTGGTTGGGTTCAGAAAGTGAGGGGTCAGGGGTCAACGTCGGGAGACCAGGCTGCTCCCGAGGGAGTTGGTGGCGGCCTTCTCCCTCCTGCGGGAGAGAGCGAGACTGAGAGAAAGAGGCAGGGGTGGTGTATGATTTCAGAAAGCATAGCAGTCGTCATCTGAGCTCTCAGCAATAGGACTTCTATCTTCATCTGAGTTTTCATCTACATCAGAGTCATCAAAAATATCCCCTTCTCCCAGAATCAGCTTGTGGTAGGTGTTCCTGGTGTTGTCTTGTGTCAGTTCACTCAATCTTCTCTTCAGGAGGCAGAGAAGGCCTCACAATAGATACATTCTGCAATCATATACTTACTGGTGCCAAGTCTCTCCCATGGCCACACAAAGTTATCAGTATTGAGCAGCTCATCCACTGTGGGAGCCTAAACTCTGCCTGCTGCTCGTGAAGTTGAACAATGGCAGCTGTCAAGGCTGCCTTGTCCTCAACTATTTTTCTCTGAATCTGATGCCTCCTCTTGTTGCCGTCTGAATAAAAAGGGGTGATTAGACGGACTGTAAATTCAGATATATTATATGACTATAAGTTATAGAGCTACTATAGAGGCACAAACAAAGAGAGTACAAAGCAATCAACTCATTTCTAAAGCATTTGTTGTCATGCAGTTATAACATTATATAAGGCATGCAGAGTTGTGGCTCACAAGGTACTCAGCTGTTTATGGTCACGTAATTTCTCAGTTTAATGAAATGTTTTACATTAGATCAATTAAAAACATAGGTCTTGCCTACATTTGAATGTTTTACATTAGATCAATTAAAAACAAAGGTCATGCCTACATTTGATCATAAACATGGTCTGATGTGTGCGACTAATGATTTTTCTTTCACAAATCAGTTTTGCTGCTTGATTAATAATGTGTTTGAGGTCATATTGTTGTTGGGCCTTACCTGTCAAACGGTAAAGGTAGTGTTTCCTCTGTTTCACACTGAGGTAAAGCCCCTCAATGTTCTTCTGGAGATGCCCCGTCTGCCCTGTCTGACTATCCTGAAGTGTGTCTGTCAAAACATAGGGCAAGTTACAAACATGACTCAATGCAATTATGAAGTTGAGAGACAGAGAAACATCTACTTTTCTACCTGTTGGATTCTGGCTTGAAATACACTTATTCCTGTCATCATATTAGAACACATTGATTACTTTACATGTATAAGAAATGTATATGTTAGTGGTCAATGAAGGGTGAAAAGGAACTTTGTGCATGGAAAGTTAGTGAGACAAGGGGAAGCGCAGCAAGTTTATGTTATGCTCAAACATGCTATTGCTTAATATTAATATTTCTACAGAAGGAGGCAAAAGGTAGAGGTCTAGTTTCAGTTCTTGATAAGGCAGGCCAGTTGCTATGGAACTAGTGCAATGAGGGATGTGGAACTTATGTAATACATGTCGCAAATGCATCAGCCCTATGTTCTCGTTTTATCTCACAATGAAATAACACAATGCTCTTGTCCGTGTTTGTGTGCTTCCATGTGTGCCTGTGCATGTCTGCATACACGTGTGTCTGTATCCAGATCTGCCTTCAGCAACAACGTGCTTGTGGCCTATGACCTGCTAACCAAGACAGGGCCCCAGCGGCATGGAGGAGGGAGACCCAGTGGCCATGCTGGTCCCTGCAGCTCTAACAGCCCAGGTGGAGGTGGAGGTGGGGGGCTCAGGGGCCGCCTCTACACTCACACCCTCTAGGTAGCGTATACAATTGATAATTCATACTGTATAATATACACTGCTGGTTTTTAAGATCCCTGATTTCAGAAACCATTAATTACCGTTGTGCTCTTGAGCAAGGCACTGCAGCTGACCTTGCTCCTCTCAAGTGCTGTGTTTGTGTGTTGTCTTGTCTGAGGGGTTTTGGAGCAGAGCAAAATACCCATTTCTGTTGTAGATGGAAATCTAAGTAATATTCTGTTCTGCTCAATTCCCTTCTCCAGTGTCTCTGCAGCGAGGGGGGTGTCCCCATCTCCACCTCAGCCCCCCTGCTAAACCGGCTCCATGGGACAGTGCCCTACAACGTCTTCAGGCACGGTGTGCTGTGTTCTTTGACTACATATGGCGGGCACAGAGACTGTATGCAGAGGGACCTGCTGGTCGGGCACTGCATCTGGCGGTGCTGGGCACCCTCCACGAAGCCCTGGAGACCTCCCGATCCGACGGCGGCTCCTCTGATGCAAACCGCTACACTAACACTTAAGGCCAATCCCTACATGGAGGCTAACGCAAAGGGTAGCCGCTAGCTGGAGGCGAGCAGTAAAATATAACCTGTTAAATTGGACCAGGCTATAGCTGGAGCGGAGCCAGCTGGGGGTAACATGGACGCCAAGGAGTTTGAGGACACTGCTGCAGAGCTCTTCATTGCTCGAGTACGAATTCTGTCATAACTGAATCTTGACAAAGGATAAAATGCTCACTAACAGGGATGTAAACCAAAAAAATTGCAGCACTTTACATGTTGCGTTTATATTTTTGTTCAGTGTAGTTTCTAAGTACAATGGGCCTCATTCACCAACCGTTCTTACGAAGTAATGTGTTCTTAAACCCCACTTACGCACTTTTTACGAAGATTCTGACATTCACTAATGTTTTCTCATCTTGGATTTGTTCTTAGCTAAGAACAAAATCCACGCACACTCAAGAGCATTCTTATGTACATTTGAGTGATGACAGTTTGCTCCAAATAATTGGTTACTGCATTTCATTTCATTCTACAGTCGTTTACAATGATAGTATTTTACTGTAATGTATTTCTGATCATTTGTTGAAAAAAAAATCTTAGTATGCAAAGAAACACTAACACTGCAATTTACATCAGCAATTAAGCTGATTAAATCCTGCATTATGTGGTGATTGATCACGCCATTTATAGGGCCAAAATGGGCCTGTTTCTGCACATCAGGAATGCTATCAAAATGGCACATCTATTGCTGCTTGACGACATTGCCGAGGGTGCTCTGGGACCAGAACTCATCTTTGAGGATCACTTTGATTTATTTGCAGAGACTGACGAGTACTTGATCGGATGGTTTAGGCTTCCAAGACAGGCTTCCATCTTTTTACGTTGCTGCTACTCTGTTAATTATTTATGCATAGTCACTTTAACTCTACCCACATGTACATATTACTTCAACTACCTCAACTAGCCGGTGCCCCCGCACATTGACTCTGCACCGGTACCCCCCTGTATATATAGCCTCCCTACTGTTATTTTATTTTACTTCTGCTCTTTTTTCTCAACACTTTTTTGTTTTATTCTACTTTTTTATTTAAAATAAATGCACTGTTGGTTAAGGCCTGTAAGTAAGCATTTCACTAATGTCTGCACCTGTTGTATTCGGCGCATGTGGCCAATAAAATTTGATTTGATTTGATTTGTGTGATACTTTGGAGCCAGCGCTGCGAAGCCATACCCAACGGTCCAATCCCGTACCACCTCATGTGCAGGTACTCTCCACCTTGGGATTTTTAGCCACTGGGACATTTCAGCGGGAGTTAGCAGACCGGGTGGGCATATCACAGCCATCCATCAGCCGGGCTCTCCCACGAGTTGTGGATGGAATAAATCAACTGGCCACACAATATATTTTCTTCCCCTACACAGCGCAACAACAGCTGCCGGTCAAGAGAGGGTTCTACTCTATTGCGGGTCTGCACAACGTAATCGGGGCAATAGACTGCACTCACGTGCGCATTAAGGCACCCTCACCAGACCCATTTCCGTACCTCAACCGCAAGCAATACCACTCAATGTACAAGTCATCTGCGACTCTGACAACCATCTCTTGAACGTGGTCTCCCGCTTCCCAGGAGGTGCACATGACCCTTATATTTTGCAGAACAGTTCTGTGGGAATGCGCCTGGAACAAGGAGCTGCTGGAGCCGCATGGCTCATTGGTAAGCATCGTTCAGTAATTTCAATAGTTGGTTCCTAAGAGTGGGTTTCTTCATTCATGACTTGTTTCATTAGGAGATCGGGGGTATGCCCTTGCGCCCTGCCTAATGACGCCACTAACAAACCCTCAGACGCACCAAGAGGCCTCTAATAACCAGAGGCACGCACGCACCCGCTCCACCATTGGTATTCTGAAGGGACGCTGGATGTGTTTGGACACAGCAGGTGGTAAGCTGCTTTACGAGCCAGAGAAGGTGAGTAGGACTACTTGTTTTATTCAGGTTTGAAAAATGGAGAACATGTAGAATAATCTAATTCCAACAATTCATTTTATTTAGTTTTTCTAGCTTTTGATCATCTTTACACCGTTTTTAGGTTTGCAGAATAATCATGGCCTGTTGTGTGTTACACAACATCGCTATGAAGCGAGGTGTTCCACTGCCGCCACCACACCAGGATGTGCGTCCTGACGCATTGCTGGGACCAGACAACCGACTTTGCGTGGAAGTCAGACAACAAATAATTTCTCGTTTTTGATTTGTTTTGTCCTTTAAATACCACGAATTAAACACATGAAATGACACAGGTTTCAGTGCGCGTTCTTTATATGTTTTAATGTGTTTATGTTTTTGAGTGTTTCTGATATTGTGGTCAGCGTCGAAGCAATTTCACAGAGACTTTGCGCAATCCGCTCCTGGTTATCGAAGACCGCATCGGAGATGACATGTGCAGTTGGACTGGACCTGGGGGCACATACAGAGGCAGGCCTACTGCAGGAAGGCCGAATGGTGTCAGGTCCCTCTTCACAGAGGGGTTGCCTGGATTGGATATCTGTACATAACAAAAACGATACTGAAAGTAAAACAGTCAGTCACAGTGCACTGATTTTTTTGTTTGTTTGATGTTTCAGTTTGTTCAATATAGGCCTACTGCAAAAGCAATAGGATTTCAAACTGAATAAACTAGGAATTCAGGTGAGGACTCATTCACAGTCACTTAGGCCCACATTTTGGTTTGACAAACTGGTGTAAAATTCCTTTCCAATGGTTTAACCGTTGCTTTCAGTTAAATTATGTCATGAAATTGTATAAATTCAGAAATACTTGCTTACCGTCTGATTCACTGGTGGGAGATGGCCTTGGAGGATATGAAGCTGTTGATATAGGGCCCTGGTCAGTGTCCAGTTGCTCCGCTGATGGCACACCTGAGAGAGCGGTCTCACCAATAATGGCCCCGATGCGCTGGTCAATCTCAGATAACTCAGGGCCTGCATGCCCCCCTCCAGTGGTCAGCATATGTCTCATGTTTGGCAATGGATTTTTTGGTCTCTGATTTTATGTCAAACCATTTCTTTTTTACATCTTCAATTGAGCGACGTTGTCCAGAAACAGAGTTCTCCTTCCATGCCTCCGTTGTTGGTGGCTTTAAAACCACTACTAAATATTATGCCTCGTTTGGCATTTACCTGTTGCAGTAGAATTTCTATTTCAGAATTACTTAAGTTCCTTTTTCGTTTGGTGATCGGTGGACCACCACCGTCTGTGCGTCTTTTGTTCATTCTCCAACTTTTCTTGCACACGCCCCTGCAGTGTCATGTCCTTATATGTGAATTTGCCGGGGGTTTTCTTATGCTAATTAGGAACAACTGGCACACGCTTTCAATTACGAAGACGTGGGATTCATCAAACCTAAGAACACTGGTGCGAACAATTCTGTTGTTTAAGAACATGTCATGAATCCGACGTAGACTTTTCTTAGGGAGTTTATTAAGAACAAAGTTGAAAATTCTTAGGTAGATATTGGTGAATGATGCCCAATGAGATGTGTGTATGACTTTCATCATTCGTATGAAGCACTTGGAAAGAACATACAGTATGGCTAAATATACACTGCATAATAGTATGGTACGACGTAAACGACTCAATATACCAATAAATGTCATAACTATCTTGTTATTTTATTAATTTATAAAGCCTTCATATACAACAGTGAATTTGATGCTTTCCATTCTTATGAGAATGGAGACAAGTAAAGACTATGTAGTTACTGCATAGGTGATTAGGTTAACATGAAACAGATTTGCCTGAATAACTGTCAGTTAAAATGATGGCAATACCTCCTCCACACCTCCCATGTGGTCATAGAAACTGGTGGCAAAAAGTGGCCAACTGACATTTTTAATATACTGTAACAAAATAAACGTTTAGTAGAAACAAACATCTTCAAATAACCAAATATCTAGTAATAAGCACCTCCTTACATCTCCCTGATATTATATCCATTCAACAAGAAATAGATACATTCCCATTACTTTATGGGTATATTATGGAAGTAAAAGTGCTGATCATTAAAAATAAAAACATAAAAAGCACAGAAACTCATAGAAAATTCAGTAATGACCAAAGCTACAGCCAAACACAAATAACTTATCCTAAAGAAAAGTGAAGTAGAGCAAATAAATCATATTCTAGTTAATTAGTGCCTTGCTGCAAACCACCTAATGATATCAATTCTCATGAAAGGCGAAACATAGGATCCCGCAAACAAAAGCTCATCTCCATTTTTTTGTTGTTGCTGACACTGAGGGTTGTTAGACTTAAGAAGGCAGAACCAAACATTTGGATGATTCTTTGGCACCACCGAGTGGCTGGCAGAGAATAGCATACCGGTAGTTGTGTTCTGACTATTGGAGAAAAAAAAAAAGACGTCTTATCAGAGGATCGATCCACTTTAGGTTCAAGAAAAATATAATTACTTTCTAACAAGAACCAAATGTCAGTTTAAAAGAGCATGTAGAATTTACACTATCTGAGAATTAGGACTTTCAGCTGTATATTTAAGCAATAAGGCCAGAGGGGGTGTGGTATATGGCCAATATACCATGGCTAAGGGCTGTTCTTATGCACGACGCAACGCGAAGTGCCTGGATAGAGCCCTTAGCCGTGGTATATTGGCAATATACCACAAACCCCCAAGGTGCCTTATTGCTATTATAAACAGGTTACCAACGTAATTAGAGCAGTAAAAATAAATGTTTTGTCATACCCGTGGTATACGGTCTGATATACCACAGCTGTCAGCCAATCAACATTCAGGGCTCGAACCACCCAGTTTATATTAGTGCTTGTTGATTACACGCTCAGCATTCTATATTCTCATTATTCCATTCAGTATGTTAATAATTACAGCTTGACTCCACCACACCACTAGGAGTTGTCCTGTTCAGATGCCCCCCGCCATCAATGGGGAGGTCTCAGATTGGTTGACCGGTGTGGTGATGCTGTAGTGTGGTGAATCGTAGAGGTGATTGCTCTGTAGGTCCACCTCTGCCCGCAGCGTTACTTTCTACAGATGGGAAACGGAGAACAGTTGTTAGAATCATGGTCTCCAACTTTTGCCCTGGAGAGCTATGGGGTACGCAGGATTTTGCTGCAGCCCAGCATTAACATATATTCTGTCTGGTCCTAGTGGAGTCAGTGAAGTGAGGAGGAGAGCTGAGGTACCTGGAAGTCTCGGATGTAAGTGAGGAAGAAACTGATGAAGGAGAGAGCCAGAGACCACTCAGAGATGGTGCTGATGATGTGAGGGATGTAGCCCTGCAACAGACAGAGCTGTTAGTGTACACACGCACACACGCAAACACACGCACAAATTATCACTAAGGTTACTAACCGTCTCTCCAGGTATCCAGTGCAGTTTATGGGCCACGTCCACTCCAGGCAGACTGCTGTACATGATGACAGATGACACAAACACTGAGAGGTGAGGGGGTCAAGGAGTACAACAGGCAGGGGCTAGAGCTGTGTTCCATAGGGCAACTCTTGCAATATTTCAGAAAGTTTGGGTCTTGAACAAGCTGTCAGAGGTCCTTGCAATTTGTTGCACAAGTTCACAGCTTCCATTCACTGTAATTGAATGGCATTGTCTTATAGCAACAACATTCTCTTATTAGCAACAATTAATCATGATTTCATATTTTCTTGTTGCAGAAATATAGTGGAGGATACTGCTGATGATGCTGGCAAAGGTCCAGACTCCGATGCTGAGTCGGACCCAGAAGATGCTCTTCCCGTGGACATGAGGCTGCATGTACAGAGACACCAAGGTCTGCACAAGGATGTACAGTGCCCCCACGCCAAACGTTAATATCGCCCCCACCAGGTGCATGGAGAACAGAGTCGTTTTCTAGTTTTGGTTAGAGAGAGAGAGGAGAGATAGATTGATTTTATAGTATCACATTTACATACATTGTCATCAAAACAAACAGGAACAAGACTCATCACACACACGTGTCAATGGGTACCTGAAAGTTAGCGACAATGCACATGCCAAAGGAGCTAGTCCATCCCAGCATCAAACCCAAGATGTTGAGTTTATGGAGCTTCGACTCCTCTTCGATCGTCAAGGCTTGGACCTGCTTGTAGCGTATGTACATGGTGGCTATGCCTGCCACGACAAACATGATCACAAATCAAAACATAGTCACACATTTCCAATTAACTGCTAGATTCCAAAGAGGAATCAGAGAGGTAACGATGGTGTTACCTAAGAATGCTGAGACATCCAGCATGATTCCAAACACACATCTCTCTGGGGCAACCGTCCCTGTGTCACTGTGAACAGAAACATGACCAGCAAAAATGTAATCTCCTCTCACAATGTAATGTACAATTGTAATACATGTAAATTGTGCCTACTACTTATAAAGGGAAGTGATTGCAGGTATAATGGTAAAAAGACAAGGAGGATGATGTTTGAGCCTGTGTCTGACCTAATGTATGGTACCAGTGGGTCCACATGTCTCAGCAGCACAGCAGTGATGTAAGCAAAGATGAACGTGGCTGCCGTCCATAACACCAGAGCCACCGGTAGAATACACATACCCTGCTGGAACCACCACATATCCTCTGCTGTGTGTGTGTGTGTGTGTGTCAAACCACTAGTAGCCTATCCAAGTTTGACCACGGACGCTGGTATATTGTCTTCACCTGTAGAGCATCAGATATTGGATTATGTGAGGCACCACACAAACACACACACACACACACAAATAAATAAATAGCTGAAGCACACTCGTTTCCTCATTCTGGATAAATGTAGAGTATAAAGAGACTACAATGTATTCCTGACACTTGATCTCATTTCTCAGTTCCTCTACTATGTATGTGCCTCGATGTAGTCAAGTTCCCTGAGATACAGAGCGAGCTACATTTACATTTGGTAGGCCACAATGTATACATGCTATTGTTTAATAAGATTAAGTAGAGAGTGAACAAGATGCAAAGAAGACGGCTTCAAACAGTTCCCAGTTGTATTGAACGCGGCAATAAACTGTACCTTCAAAAAAGCGGTTCCTTTGCTGTCACCTCATCACACGAAAGTTCACACGTTATTCGGTCTCACAAAAGACCAACAATGAACAGCGGGCTAGCAGAAAAAGCTAATATTTGTAGTCTACTCTTTAAATCGCTATAATTAAATGAAGGCTACATGACCCAGATGGGGTATTCTGTCATTCTTTCTCAACTAAAATCACAAGATCATTACTTCCTGTTAGTGTTTCAGAAGAGGCGTGTCATTGAAATACCCATATTTGTAGCGAACGTCAACAAATATACCTCCGTTCCCCCAGCAAGAATAAGCAAGACATATCAAAAATAAAGCCGAGACCTCGGCGATTTCCTTTCAAAATAAAAGTCCCTCAGTGAAAAGGGGGGTCCATTCTACTCAGGAGCACTTCTAGTTTCCAAATCCACAGAGTTTACACCCAGAGGAGCATCACTGCTCATTCTGCAGCCTTTATAGTGGTCTATCAGCCTAAATACAATCCGTTTTTTCATATTGGACATACATATTGCATACATATTTATGATAAATGATATGATAAATAGAAAATCCTGTATTAATACCGGTCATAGCATTAGCCTGTGCAATTAAGTGGATACATTAGTGTTGGCCATTGAATCAACTAAAAAGCCACAAACTGTGGGAATATCAACACTGACACAAAGTAACACCAATTGTATCAAACATTGTATCCACCAACAAAGTGATGTAATTTGTCCCTGTGCTCAGTTGGTGTGCCAACGTTTTTCGCGTGCCAATGTTTTCAACTGGTGACTTCACTGCAAGCTTAGCTAATTTAGTTGAAGCTAAACTAGCTTTCAAGACCATATTTACATATATTTCAACACGTTTGAAACAAAAGTATTGTAGCAAAAGAAGGATTGTTACTTTGATAGCCTATTCTGTTTTGAAAATAGGTCAGTAAGTTCATTTCACACCTGGCACTAGATTGTTAACAGTAGTTAGCTGTTTGCTCGCTAACGTTAGCAAGCATATAGGCTAAAGTTGTCATTTGAACCAGTTCTTTGGCACATTTATTTTCTTTATTGACAACCAGCAAACCAGCAAGAGATGGCAACCCACAAGGGACATGCTCAAAAAGGCAAAGCAAAAGGCACTATAACCACCTCAGGCAAACACTATATGGAGGACTTCAATGAGAGTTTCAACAATGAAAACCTGGCAGGTAACATTGTTAGTCCTGGAAACTGGTAGCCTAAAATAATGTGCATGTTTTTCTTCATGACATAATATCTAATAGTCTACTTTCTTTATTTTTACAGTAGTTGAGGCAGAGGCATTGAGAGGAAGGAAACATCTGTCAGAGCCAGATTATGATGATATTGACATGACCAAAGGGTAGGCCAAGCATTTGTCACAAAGTGACATTTATTTGACAGAGGTGAACATACAGTATTATCCTGTGTGATTTAATTGATGGGTTCATATTGCTGTCATTCAATAACTATATAATGTCTTCCTCTTCCACAGAGGGGTATGATGACTATGTTGGACAGATTTGGAGGTATTGTGTGTTCCAAAGGAGAATCAGATTTTCATGACTCTTTTTCACTAGATTTCATCTCTAATTTCTCTATTTCTATCCTTATATTTCATACTCTGGCCTTGCCAGTGGTGTCTAGTACTTAAGTAAAAATACTTTAAAGTACTACTTAAGTAGTTTTTGGGGGTATCTGTACTTTCTTTACTATTTATATTTTTGACAACTTTTACTTCTACTCCACTACATTCCTAAAGAAAATAATGTACTTTTTACTCCATACATTTTCCCTGACAGCCAAAAGTACTCGTTACATTTTGAATGCTTAGCAGGACAGGAAAATGGTCCAATTCACGCACTTATCAAGAGAACATCCCTGGTCATTCCTACTGCCTCTGATCTGTCAGACTCACTAAACACAAATGCTTAGTTTGTAAATTATGTGTGAGTGTTGGAGTGTGCCCTTGGCTATCCGTACATTTTTAAAACAAGAAAATGGTGCCATCTGGTTTGCTTAATATAAGGAATTTGAAATGATTTATACTTTTACTTTTGATACATAAGTATATTTGAGCAATTACATTTACTTTTGATACTTAAGTATGTTTAAAACCAAATACTTTTAGACTTTTACTCAAGTAGTATTTTACTGGGTGACTTTCACTTTTACTTGAGTCATTTTCTATTAAGGTATCTTTACTTTTACTCAAGTATGACAATTGGGTACTTTTCCCACGACTGGGCCTTGCACACTGATTGGTACAGCGATTGTTTCTCATCAATGAACTATGCATTGCATCTGTGAGCCTCTTTTTCTCTTTACTGCCCTCGGACATCAACAAAGCCTTCCTGGCAAAACGCAAACGCTTGAAAACGTTCACCAAGTCCTCTGTGAAGACCAGCCATCAGAAGATTGAGCAGTTATAGAGGGTCCAACAAAGAAACAGGTAATGAGATGTGTAGAGTGAAAGTGTGTGTGTGACTGTGTGTGTGTGTATATTGGGCTCCCGAGTGGTGCAGTGGTCTAAGGCACAGCATCTCAGTGCTTGAGGCGTCACTACAGATCCCCTGGTTTGATTCCAGACTGTATCACAACCGGCCATGATTGGGAGTCCCATAGGGCGGCGCACAATTCGCCCAGCGTTGTCCGGGTTTGGCCGGTGTAGGCCATCATTGTAAATAAGAATTTGTTCTTAACTGACTTGCCTAGTTACATAAAATAAAAAAAATGTGTATAACCTGATTTGTATGATATCAATTCCGCAGGAGTAAAGTGACAGAAGATTACTGCACCCAGTTCAATGCAGTCTTCATTCAGTGGGACGCAGATGTGCAGAAGTCAGAGGAGAAACTACTGGTAATGCTCTGTCAGGACAGAACATATTGTACCTAGTTCTATTCTATACCTACAGTTGAAGTCAGAAATGTACATACACTTAGGTTGGAGTCATTAAAACTCATTTTTCAACCATTCCACAGATTTCTTGTTAACAAACTATAGTTTTGGCAAGTCGGTTAGGACATCTACTTTGTGCATGACACAAGTAATTTTTCCAACAATTGTTTACAGACAGATTATATCACTTATAATTCACTGTATCACAATTCCAGTGGGTCAGAAGTTTACATACACTAAGTTGACTGTGCCTTTAAACAGCTTGGAAAATTCCAGAAAATAATGATGTCATGGCTTTAGAAGCTTCTGATAGGCTAATTGACATCATTTGAGTCAATTGTAGGTGTACCTGTGGATGTATTTCAAGGTCTACCTTCAAACTCAGTGCCTCTTTGCTTGACATCATGGGAAAATCAAAGTAAATCAGCCAAGACCTCTGAAAACAATTGTAGACCTCCAGAAGTCTGGTTCATCCTTGGGAGCAATTTCCAAACACCTGAAGGTACCACGTTCATCTGTACAAACAATAGTACGCAAGTATAAACACCATGGGACCACGCAGCCATGATATCACTCGGGAAGGATACACGTTCTGTCTCCTAGAGATGAATGTACTTTAGTGCGCAAATCAATCCCAGAACAACAGCAAAGGACCTTGTGAAGATGCTGGAGGAAACAGGTACAAAAGTCCTATATCGACATAACCTGAAAGGCTGCTCAGCAAGGAAGAAGCCACTGCTCCAAAACGGCCATAAAAAAGACAGACTACGGTTTGCAACTGCACATGGGGACAACAATCGTAATTTTTGGAGAAATGTCCTCTAGTCTGATGAAACAAAAATAGAACTGTTTGGCCATAATGACCATCGTTATGTTTGGAGGAAAAAGGGGGTCGCTTGCAAGCCGAAGAACACCATCCCAACCGTGAAGCACGGGGGTGGCAGCATCATGCTATGGGGGTGCTTTGCTGCAGGAGGGACTGGTGCACTTCACAAAATAGATGGCATCATGAGGAAGGAAAATGATGTGGATATATTGAAGCAACACCTCAAGACATCAGTCAGGAAGTTAAAGCTTGGTCGCAAATGTGTCTTCCAAATGGACAATGACCCCAAGCATACTTCCAAAGTTGTGGCAAAATGGCTTAAGGACAACAAAGTCAAGGTATTGGAGTGGCCATCACCTCAATCCTATAGAAAATGTGTGGGCAGAACTGAAAAAGCGTGTGCGAGCAAGGAGGCCTACAAACCTGACTTAGTTACACCAGCTCTGTCAGGAGGAATGGGACAAAATTCACCCAACTTATTGTGTGAAGCTTGTGGAAGGCTACCCGAAACATTTGACCCAAGTTAAACAATTTAAAGGCAATGCTACCAAATACTAATTGAGTGTATGTAAACTTCTGACCACTGGGAATGTGATGAAAGAAATAAAAGCTGAAATAAATCATTCTGTCTACTATTATTCTGACATTTCACATTCTTAAAATAAAGTGGTGATCCTAACTGACCTAAAACAGGGAATTTTTACTAGGATTAAATGTCAGGAATTGTGAAAAACTGAGTTTAAATGTATTTGGCTAAGGTGTATGTAAACTTCCGACTTCAACTGTAATTACAGAGTAACACTGGAGTAACTAAGGCATCTTTTAGAGCTAATTGTAGGGGCTGTATGTGTTCCCATAGAGTATGTTCCAGCACCAGCAGAAGATGTTTCAGCACAAGAGGGCCTCCCAGAGCCAGAGACTGAATACTCTCAAGTAGCTGCTGGAGCAGTACATCCAGGTATATTATCTCATAGTAGTCTTTAACGTTGGGATTTAAATCTATGTCTCAGCTGGTTTTCTCATGTCACCTTGTTTGGCTGTGCTGGTATAGCCTTGATTCTACTGTATCTTAGTCCATGCCGCTCTGACATCGCTTGTCCATATATGTATATATTCTTAATTAATTCCTTACTTAGATTTGTGTGTATTGGGTATACGTTGTGAAATTGTTAGATATTACTGCACTGTCGGAGCTAGAAGCACAAGCGTTTCGATACACCCGCAATAACATCTGCTAAACACGTGTATGTAACCAATAAAATGTGATTTGATTTGGAGAAGACCCATGTCAGCCAGCAGGGTGCTGTTCAGGTAAATCTGCACCTGGAGATGGCACTGTTTCAGAAAAAGATCCTCATGGACACAGTAAGTGAAAGGACGGATCAATTTATTAACTCATTGTTCACATGCATTACGTTGGTTGACCCTTTGCTTAGCTGAAGCGTTGCTAAGAATACAAATTGATATGTGCCATTTTGAAATATTAGCATACTATGAGCATGAGCACAAACCAAATTATTTAGAAAATACTTATTTAAATGTTCTATTTAGAACATTTAATTTGGTTCAACAGACAATATTTTTTTATTAATAGCAACAGCAAGAGATGGCTAAAGTGCACAAGTCTCTGCAGACGATGCTTATGTAGGATCTTCAGAATGCAGGGAGCTGAGAAGAATCCACTCCATCCAAATGCTTGTTGTGTGTACATATCACTGAGCTGGGTTGCCTGTTCTACTTTAGTTTGTGGATGTGTTTCAGATTGACCTTTACAATGCCCAGATAAGTGTTAAACATCTCAGGAACCACATCAACCTGATCCAGTAATCTGCAAAGAACCGTTTTGAAATCTTCAAATATTTATTCAGAACAGCCTCGATTCATCAGGGCATGGACTCTACAAGGTGTCGAAAGCGTTCCACAGGGATGCGGGCCAATGTTGACTCCAATGCTTCCCACAGTTGTGTCAAGTTGGCTGGCTGTCCTTTGGGTGGTGGACCATTCTTGATACACACAGGAAACGGTTGAGCTTGAAAAACCCAGCAGCATTGCAGTTCTTGACACTCAAACCTACTACCATACCCCGTTCAAAGGCACTTAAATATTTTGTCTTGCCCATTCACCCTCTGAATGGCACACATACACAATCCATGTCTCAAGGCTTAAAAATCCTTCTTTAACCTGTCTGCTCACCTTCATCTACACTGATTGAAGTGGATTTGGCTTTCACCTGGTCAGTCTATGCGGTGTGTGACTTGGACTGAAATAGGTGCCGGTACTCATTTTGGTTGCCTGTACTGTTTATATTTATGTGCAGGAGCTCCAGAATACATTTGAGCTAATATATTATAAGAGGAACAGGAGCTCAAGCAGTAGAACATTTGAGGTGCCTGTACTCAGCTCTGGTGAGCTCCTGACCAAGTCAAGCACTGAGTCTGTCATGGAAAGAGCGCAGGTATTCCCAATGTTTTGTACACTCAGTCTAGAAACCTTTATCACAAATAACACAGACAACCGGTAGCATCTTACATGTGTGAATTACATTTTATTTGCATTGGTAGGTGAGGGAGAGATCTTGGAAGTTATTTTCTCGTAGCCTATGAACATCCTGTTCTGCACACTGTAATATACCTGAGCTTGACAGTCTGGCCAAAAGAAAACAACAGTAACAAGGAAGAAATCACAAGCCTCTGCCAGTAAACACACACAGAGACAACATGCCCCTAAATTGTTTAAGAGGCTTGACCTTTATCTTACAAAAGAAGAAAAAACTAAAATTGTGTTTAAGGCAACCTTTTACCCATCTGTAAATTACTAGTACACAATGTCGAATGAGCTCAGCAACGGGCCAATAAAATTACACACAGAAATAAAGTCTGTTTTTCATTGAAATGACAGTTTCTATTGATTCTGACGGTGAATTATAAGCAGACTGCAGGTATAGAGGCAAAAACGTTGTACAGACAAATAAGATTACGGCACAGTCAGAATATCATTTTTCTGTCACATTGAAGCTCCCCAATTATCCCAAAACACTATCAATTGCTGTATGTGGACCTGGCACAGGGCAGAATGCTCTACACAAATAAAGTTGTTCGTAGATGTGTTACAAGGTAATTTAAAAATAAATTACAAAATAATTTTAAGTAAAATTAAAACATGTTGTTAGATTCTAGATATGAGCAAGCTTTGGACAACAGACAACATCTTTAGCTTCCAATGAGAATGACACTACTTTTTTGGGACAAAATCACATTCTTACTTTTCTTCAATAACACTTGGCATTTAGTTTTCGTCAAGCATTTTCAGACAAATGCAACACTACAGTATCTGAGAGCAGAGGTGCAACAGGACAATACAATAATAAACAGGCACAATTCAAAAGCAAGAAACTCTTTGCTGCTAAAAATGTAAATAATATGTTATACATTAAACTATTTAAAAGCAATATTAAACTGGATATACAGAATAGTATGCTTGACAACTGCTAGCAATCCTGCATGTGGTGCCATAAGTGCTGTGTAATGTTGGTGGCATTGGAGACAATGTATGCTTGAGCCATTTCAGGGAAGCAAGGCTTGAGACACTACAAATATCAACACCCTAATAGTTAGATATTTGTGAAACCGAAAAGTGAGGTTATGCAAATATTGCAAAATTATATATACATTTAATAAAGACAACACTCTTACGAAACAAAACTGAAAGCAGACTGACATCCTGTGTAGATCTCTTTCGATTCCTGTACATTTCTTTGTAGAGAACAACCAACAATCACAACACATTAAATATTTGTTTTAAAGTTCAATAAGAAAATAATAATGATCATTATTAAATGAATAAGGTAGTACCTATTCAAGCCCCTTACAGTCTTCTTGCACTTATTTGCCCTCTCTGGCACAGAAAAGAGCATTCATGTCCAATGTGACCATTCATTTCAGAAAAAGAGACAAAGCATTCTTTTTGTCCAGGAATCTGATTACTGTAACAAGATGAAATCAACACATATTGCACAAAGCAACGATGGAAAATAACTTAATAATAATATGAATATCTCATTATATTTAATTTATCCCCACATTCACTTGGCGTGCACATCTACTGGTAATAGCTCCACCCACATCCACCCCAACCCTGCCTCAACAAATTACTAACTAACATGAAGAGAGAGAGAAAGAAAGAGAGAGAGAGACAGTAATGGCGTCCTTGTCCTCACTGAAGGGTGGACGGGGTCAGTGGCTTGATTCTGAAGACAAAGATGTGAAGATGGGAGGCAATCTGGTTGCAAACACTGAAACAGTAACGCACCAAGTCAACGAAAGACAGGATCTGCAGACGGAAAGCAGAAGAGGAGAAAAAGAAGAGTCCGGAAACAAGAACTTGATCAACACCACTGTACACAATGGACCTTATGTGTAGATGGCTAGAGGATGCCAAAGATAAACGTATGAAAGGGTTTGGCGATTAGTTACAAATAAACGTGGCATTAGACTGAAAACATGCCTCTGAAAAACGCACAGTAAGTCTTTATACCTTTCAGAGTTTCAGGATGAAATATAAATCAGTGTTGCATATGAATAGACTGATGGTTCATTTCAAAGATACATGTTGTCATGTGAACACATGCTGCAGATTGCATGCCCTCATACATTGTTGTTGCATAACTTCACCCTGGACTTGCTCAGATACTATAGACCTCTAAGCCATGGAAATGTGTGTGTGTGTACTCACCAGCGCAATCCACAGCACCAGGTATTCATCAATAAAACTGTTGAAATACTGGTCCAGGAACAGCAGGCCTGGCCCCAGGAATGCTATATCATGGAGATGCATCTCACTCTTTGTCATATGTGCTACCTGAAACAAACAAGACACAGGCTACAGTCATGCTCCAATCAGCAAGCACATTTACATGGATGACGTTCATTTATATCATTCACGTTCTTACATCAAGCACATTTACATCAATATCTACAGTGCACAGGATGCACAGGTATTGCATTACACCAATTAGCAGCACACCACACTTACAACTAATTTGTTGGTGATCTTGGCCGACACGAAGCCAAAGGCCAGGATATAAACACAGGGGTGCTTCTCAAAGAGCTGGTTAGCTGACTTCTTATAGATCATCATGGCCAGGATTATTACTGAGCCTATATGTAACACAGGAGACAGGACACTGGTTCCCTGGAGAAGAGAGAGAGACTGTATAATCAATTACATTAATAGGCCACAATGATACAGTATGTTAATGACATGTGAGTGCAGTTAGGGTAAAAGAAAACACACAGTAATGAATGCTGGTGTGAATAATCCATCATCACCTGAGGCGGAAACATTTCTGTTTTGTTTTCACCTTTCACTTATGCATGATTTTTGGGCAGCATGATGTTTAAATAAACATCTTTATTTTGCATTCAAGCCTCAGTTTTACATTTACATTTGGATGTATTCATTTTTTCGACAGTGCGGGTCTCAATCTCTTCCAGTATTCTTATTTTGACTCCTACGCACCTGGAACAGACACTATTCAGTAGTAAGGACCTTAAAAGAACGCAGATGGCCTCTTATCATTTGTGTATAACTAGGTGTCATAATATACAGTATCTCCCGAAGGAAAACATGTAAAGTAAATACTTCCAATTGACAAACACTGATATCGCTTCGCCAACTGAACTGAACTGGGATCAGGTCCAACAGTCTTAATACACATCCTTCATTTCCTCTGAAGCTAATAGATAGCTCAGTAAAATGGATGAAACAAGTACACAAGCACCTAGGCATCAAGTCAGCTTCACCATCTAGAAGGTACATGGCAAAGCCTACATAGTGATTGTAAACTACCTTGTGTCACGGTTGGTGAAGGAATTTGGGAGAAGGACTGATGTCAGATTCCCCCTTCCCCCTAGGCATTTCTGTAGATCTTAAAGGACTGGATAGATTTAAAAGATCTGAGTCTATCAGGGCAAGGAGGAGTCACTACCATTATGTTTACATACCTATCTACATGAAGGTCAGGGACTAGGCTACATGTCGATTTGGAATTGAGCGCGAGTGTTGACTTACTGCTATTGTGGATCCATTTTTGCCCTTACCTCCGGTAAATATAACCCGGAAGTAATTAGTACAGGAAAAGATGGCACCTAAGAAAGTGCAGATGGCTGGAACTATTTTCATCTGGATGTTTATGACTGGGATCTGTGGAGGTGAGAGAACAAAGATATAATGTATTATAAAACAACAACCAGTCACCACCATTTGAGTGTTTAGTACATTAAACAGCTCTGAACATTGTTAGTAAGATGGGTACTTGTTAATAAAACTGTTCCATTACTCAAAGTGAAATTGCATTTACTATGGTAAGGAATCACACTGTACACAGAATTTGAACATTCCGATGCAGGCAACTCTACCATTATATTACCAACAGACAATCAGTGGAAATTTGAGCCAATCAGAATTACCAGTGACTGCCAGAAAGCGGATCCTCCCACAGCGGCCAGCAAATACATGATTATAATGAAGATTTGCACCTCAGTCACATCAATGCTGAGAGGAGCAGGCAGAGAGCAGAGGTTAGTCAGAACAGTCATCAACTCTGTCCATAAGCACAGCGCCACACAGCTGCCCTATGGACCATCTTCACCCAACTGACCACAGCTCTCCCAACCAATCACGATGCACTAATGGCAAACATGTATCTTTCAATATTCCTTCAGTAGCATGGATTACTCCTCGTCACATGCTTTGTAAACAACAGGTGTGGGCTAACAGTGAAATGCTTACTTACGGGCCCTTCCCAACAATGCAGAGAGAAAGAAAATAGAGAAATAATAGAAAAGTAAAACACGTAATAATAAAAAAGTAATAATAGATAGACAATGAGTAACGATAACTTGGCTATATACAAGGTACCAGTACCGAGTCGTTGTGCAGGGGTACAAGGTAATTGAGGTACATATGTACAGTACCAGTCAAAAGTTTGGACACACCTACTCATTCAAGGGTTTTTCTTTATTTTTACTATTTGCTACATTGTAGAATAATAGTGAAGACATCAAAACTATGAAATAACACATATGGAATCATGTAGTAACCAAAAAAGTGTTCAACAAATCAAAATATATTTTATATTTCAGATTCTTCAAAGTAGCCACCCTTTCCCTTGATGACAGCTTTGCACACGCTTGGCATTCTCTCAACCAGCTCCATGAGGTAGTCACCTGGAATGCATTTCAATTAACAGGTGTGCCTTGTTAAAAGTTAATTTGTGGAATTTCTTTCCTTCTTAATGCGTTTGAGCCAATCAGTTGTGTTGTGACAAGGTAGGGGGGTATATAGAAGATAGCCCTATTTGGTAAAAGACCAAGTCCATATTATGGCAAGAAAAGCTCAAATAAGCAAAGACAAATGACAGTCAATCATTAGTTTAAGACATGAAGATCAGTCAATACGAAAAATGTCAAGAACTTTGAAAGTATCTTCAAGTGCAGTCGCAAAAACCATCAAGCGCTATGATGAAACTGGCTCTCATGAGGACTGTCACAGGAATGGAAGACCCAGAGTTACCTCTGCTGCAGAGGATAAGTTCATTAGAGTTACCAGCCTCAGAAATTGCAGCCCAAAGAAATGCTTCACAGAGTTCAAGTAACAGACACATCTCAACATCAACTGTTCAGAGGAGACTGCGTGAATCAGGCCTTCATGGTCGAATTGCTGCAAAGAAACCACTACTAAAGGACACCAATAAGAAGAAGAGACTTGCTTAGGCCAAGAAATATGAGCAATGGATATTAGACCGGTGGAAATCTGTTGTTTGTCCAAATTTGAGATTTTTGGTTCCAACCACCATGTCTTTGTGAGACGCAGAGTTGGTGAACGGATGATCTCCGCATGTGTGGTTCCCACCGTGAAGCATGGAGGAGGAGGTGTGATGGTGCTTTGCTGGTGACACTGTCAGTGATTTATTTAGATTTCAAGGCACACTTAACCAGCATGGCTACCACAGCACTTTGGTTTGCGCTTAGTGGGACTATCATTTGTTTTTCAACAGGACAATGAGTAGAAACTTTTGACTGGTACTGTACATATAACCAGGAATAAAGTGACAGATAGTAAACAGGAGCAGCAGTGTACGTGACGAGTCAAAAAAGTTAATGCAAAAAGGGTCAATGCAGATAGTTAAATATTTGACCAAATAGCTACCCAGACTAACTATACTGAACAAAAATATAAAATGCAACATGTAAAGTGTTGGTCCCATGTTTCATGAGCTGAAATAAAAGATCCCAGAAATGTTCCATACGCACAAAAATCTCTCTCTCAAATTTGGTGCACAAATCTGTTTACATCCCTGTTAGTGAGCATTTCTCCTTTGCCGAGGTAATCCATCCACCTGACAGGTGTGGCATATCAAGAAGCTGATTAAACATCATGGTCATTACACAGGCGCACCTTGTGCTGGGGACAATAAAAGTCCAACCGGCCTCACAACTGCAGACCACATGTTTGGAGTCATGTGGGCAAGCGGTTTGCTGATGTCAACGTTGTGAACAGTTCCCCATGGTAGCGGTGGGGTTATGGTATGGGCAGGCATACAGACAACGAACACAATTGCATTTTATCGATGGCAATTTGAATGCACAGAGATACGTGACGAGATCCTGAGGCCCATTGCCGTGCCATTCATCCGCTGCCATCACCTCATGTTTCAGCATGATAATGCACGGCCCCATGTCACAAGGATCTGTACACAGTTCCTGGAAGCTGAAAATGTCCCAGTTCTTCCATGGCCTGCATACTCACCAGACATGTCACCCATTGAGCATGTTTGGGATGCTCTGGATCGAAGTGTACGACAGCGTGTTCCAGTTCCCGCCAATATCCAGCAACTTCACACAGCCATTGAAGAGGAGTCGGACAACATTCCACAGGCCACAATCAGCAGCCTGATCAACTCTATGCGAAGGTGATGTGTTGCGCTGCATGAGGCAAATGGTGGTCACACCAGACACTGACTGGTTTTCTGATCCACGCTCCTACCTTTTAAAAAAAGGTACCTGTGACCTATTCCTAGTCATGTGAAATTCATAATTTATTTAAATTGACTGATTTCCTTATATGAACTGTAACTCAGTAAAATCTTTGAAATTGTTGCATGTTGCATTTATATTTTTGTTCAGTATAAATCTATTATTACTATTAAACCCGCTTTTCTCCCAACTCCCACTGTTGCCAACTCCCTCTCATCTGAGTGCAGACACACTCACATGCCAAAGCGCAGGGTGCCAGAGACGTAGGTCTGCCAGTGGGCACAGTAGAACATGAACATGCCAGCGAAACAGCAGAAGAACATCCAGTCAGGATTGGTGCCCAGCTGCACTGCTATACTGGTGCCCAGGACCACAAACACTGAGAGCGAGAGGAAAAAGGAACACAGATTCAATGAAATCCTAATAGGGCAAACACTTACAGTGAGGGAAAACAGTATTTGATCCCCTGCTGATTTTGTACGTTTGCCCACTGACACAGACATGATCAGTCTATAATTTTAATGTTAGGTTTATCTGAACAGTAAGAGACAGAATTACAACAACAAAAATCCAGAAAAACGCATGTCAAAAATGTTATAAATTGATTTGCATTTTAATGAGGGAAATAAGTATTTGACCCCTCTGCAAAACATGACTTAGTACTTGGTGGCAAAACCCTTGTTGGCAATCACAGAGGTCAGACGTTTCTTGTAGTTGGCCACCAGGTTTGCACACATCTCAGGAGGGATTTTGTCCCACTCCTCTTTGCAGATCTTCTCCAAGTCATTAAAGTTGAGGCTGACGTTTGGCAACTCGAACCTTCAGCTCCCTCCACAGATTTTCTATGGGATTAAGGTCTGGAGACTGGCTAGGCCACTCCAGGACCTTAATGTGCTTCTTCTTGAGCCACTCCTTTGTTGCCTTGGCCGTATGTTTTGGGTCATTGTCATGCTGAAATACACATCCATGACCCATTTTCAATGCCCTGGCCGAGGGAAGGAGGTTCTCACCCAAGATTTGACGGTACATGGCCCCGTCCATCGTCCCTTTGATGCGGTGAAGTTGTCCTGTCCCCTTAGCAGAAAAACACCCCCAAAGCATAATGTTTCCACCTCCATGTTTGACGGTGGGGATGGTGTTCTTGGGGTCATAGGCAGCATTCCTCCTCCTCCAAAAACGGCGAGTTGAGTTGATGCCAAAGAGCTCGATTTTGGTCTCATCTGACCACAACACTTTCACCCAGTTCTCCTCTGAATCATTCAGATGTTCATTGGCAAACTTCAGACGGGCCTGTATATGTGCTCTCTTGAGCAGGGGGACCTTGCGGGCGCTGGAGGATTTCAGTCCTTCATGGTGTAGTGCGTTACCAATTGTTTTCTTGGTGACTATGGTCCCAGCTGCCTTGAGATCATTGACAAGATCCTTCCATGTAGTTCTGGGCTGATTCCTCACCGTTCTCATGATCATTGCAACTCCACGAGGTAAGACCTTGCATGGAGCCCCAGGCCGAGGGAGATTGACAGGTCTTTTGTGTTTCTTCCATTTGCGAATCATCGCACCAACTGTTGTCACCTTCTCACCAAGCTGCTTGGCGATGGTCTTGTAGCCCATTCCAGCCAACTACAATCTTGTCCCTGACATCCTTGGAGAGCTCTTTGGTCTTGGCCATGGTGGAAGAGTTTGGAATCTGATTGATTGATTGCTTCTGTGGACAGGTGTCTTTTATACAGGTAACAAACTGAGATTAGGAGCACTCCCTTTACGAGTGTGCTCCTAATCTCAGCTTGTTACCAGTATAAAAGACACCTGGGAGCCAGAAATCTTTCTGATTGAGAGGGGGTCAAATACTTATTGCCCTCATTAAAATGCAAATCAATTTCTAACATTTTTGACATGCGTTTTTCTGGATTTTTTTGTTGTTATTCTGTCTCTCACTGTTCAAATAAACCTACCATTAAAATTATAGACTGATCATTTCTTTGTCAGTGGGCAAACGTACAAAATCAGCAGGGGATCAAATACTTTTCCCCCCTCGCTGTAGACACACAGAGGAGCAGCTGTACCTGTGGAGAGGGAGTCACAGCCGTGGTCAAACAGTTCGCCCAGTGGAGAGCTACTATTGGTTCGTCTGGCCTGCTTCCCGTCAATGGCGTCCAATGACTGGTACACAAACAGGCCCACAGCACACAGCAGGTATGCCCACAGAGGTGCCTGAAGAAAAAGGAAGACTTGGTGAATACTTACAAAAATGACTTCCTTTCTCCCAATGGAGAAATATTTTTTTTTTGGTTATGGTAGGGTAATCTCACAAGGCATTTAGAAGTTGTGTTCTTTGAGAACCAGTGGGTATTATCATCAATAGAGCATCATCTGACATAAGACATGATCTTCTGGCAGATGTAGGCTACCGCTACACAAAGGAGAGATGTTTGTGAACTTGAGTAAAAGAGGTTTATATTTAGTTGGTTTCCCTTTAAATACCTTTGGAACACGGCAGGGCTTTGTCCTTCATTAGCCAATCAGCATGGAGAGAGTTTCACACCATCATCAATGTTGCCTGCCTTCATTTCCTGTTCTGTACTCACTGGGTCTATGATGAGCTGACAGCAGTTTATACACTGACTAAAACCAACTGGAATATGACACGGCCTGGCCTACAACTTACAGGCTTGCCAATTTGGCATTCATATAAATAACACTGTTATCGCAAAGCGGCACAATCTGGCTCAAAGCCCGATAAATTACGTTTTTTTATTCATTCTCACTCTGACCAAAAAGTGGAATATGTGAAAGGAAAGAGTCTGTGCTTTTCGTGGGGCATGGGGATGTTGAAAAGTAGAGCAGGGTGGAAAGATCTACCGACTGCCTCTGTGTTCTCAGCAAACATATGATTAGGAATTAAAATGGTGTGAGAAATCTAACAAGATGACAGGGCTGTGAAACTAAGAGCCCCTAGAGCAAGTGTCCTTTCTGTTCAAACACCACATGGTGAGAAACTCAGCACAGAGAACAAGACACCCTGTATCAGCTGCACTGTTTCCTTAACTATCCTGACCTGGGCAATCAGAAAACAGGCCACTGACTAGTACAGCATGTTAAGTAAATACAATTTTCTCTGGACTGTGAAACAGTGCTGCCACTGATGTTTTAGCACTTTAACTAACCACACCTTCATCCTGTTAACATAACTATGACCTGTTATGTCAGGTGTTGAATCATTCTTACAACAATGAGCATGGACATAATAAAGGCAATATAATGATGATGTCTGTACATAGTCACCGAGCCTCTCCCTCTAGAACTAGTACCCTACCAAGCCTGTTCTCTCTGTATTAAACTCAACTGAAGTCCCTATAGTCTAGCGACTCCAGCCCAGCAGATGATATTCTCTTTGCTCTAAATCAGTTTCTCCACATCGTGAGAATACATGCGCGCAGAGCGATTTCTCAACCTTTGTCCTACAAAAGAAACAGAGGAGGAGGAGGTAGAGAACTAGAGACAGCGCACTATTTATAGAAAGGGAAAACAAGTTACGCCCATCGTCAAATCCTGCAGATCCTCCTAATTACAACCCTGACTGACTACTCTAACCCACCTTTGAGCGGCTGACTGTTAAGACCGTAGTCTGGTTTAGCAGCACAGGGGAAGTCAGGTGACAGTGAAGCAGTGCTCTTCAATCCTGCCTCCTGGAGACCCACAGGGGGTGCAGGATTTTGCTCCATCCCAGCACCGGATTCAACTAATCGACTAATTATCAAGCCCTTGATTAATTGAATCAGGTTTGTTACTGCTGGGCTGGAACAGAAACCTGCACAACCTATGGGCTTCAAGGACCAGGATAGAATAACACCTGCATTAAAGAGACCCCTAAGATGAGGACATGTTTTGCCTTGCAGATAACGCTCGGTCTACTTTTGGAAGTTAATTGTGGATTCATTTCAATGGTCAAATATGCAGTCAGCTGCTAGCTGGGAAAGCTTGAATTCTTATAAACATTATAGATATGTTTTCTTCCATGGTTAGACTGGCCTTTCTATGAAAAATAAGTAGAGACTTTAAGTCCTTGGTTTTGTGAGCCTCACACACTTGGCTCATACACTAGTGTTGTGGACAAAGCACATGGTGGTCTATAGACAAACAAAATACATTATATTGCATTGGGCTGTTTGATATGCCTCTTGTATACAAAGTATTAGTTTGAATGTAATCTAATTTCATGTACTTTGAAGTCTGATATCACCAATTCAATTCCCTTGTGGGAAGATAAAGTTATTCTAGGCTTCCAGTTCTAGAGGGAAACCACTAAGCTTAACAGTTTGCATGTTTTGCTGCGTCCTCTCTATTCCCTGTCCTTAGCATGCACTCATCTCTGCAGTGCTGTGGCGCTGGTGTGGTGTGTGGGACGGGGACTGGGGAATCAGGTGCAGACTAGCTGTAACCTGAGAGCTATGGGCACTAAGTGTTCATCCAGAACCTGAGCTATACAAAACTCTCCTCAACAGCACAGAGTGTAAACAATCAAACAGAACCAGATAAACAGAACATAAAAACCATTGCGAATAGAAAACACAGTCATGGGGGGGGGGGGGGGTTGAATGTTTGTTTGTAGCTTTAGTACAAAGGTCTGCCTGGACAGGTAAATACCATACGGTAGCACTTTACTTCAACCCTCCAACTGTACCTGTCCATGGCACTAAGCCAGGCAGTGTATAACCAACCTGTTCAGTGGCTGTGGGGCAGTACACTAGTACGTACACACTGCCTGAATAGTGTGTACGTACTACTGTACGTATTGTTGCCATTGTTACCTGTTCAGTGGCGGTGGGGCAGTAGTAGACTAGCACCAGGGTGGTGAATACGTTGGTGGCCAGGCCCACGATGGTGATGAGGTTGGGGGCGATCCAGGCGGGCACACGGCCCACCAGCCACTCCCAGTAACGGTGCATCAGAGGCTCCAGCAGGGAGCGACCTGCACTGCTGTACCTGTAGAGGGGGAACCAGGGGAGTATTACGGAAAGATGGTTCAACAAATTCAGGATTCCCTGAACATATTCGGCTTCTCTTAACCAGATAAGGGAGTCCAGGATTTATTGGTTTCAGAATGGCTGCTTCTCGTTTAAGTTATTAGGCAAAGCGAAGCGCAGATTGGTTGATCTGACAACTGGCGCATGCACGTAACATTCAAAAAGGTCATTATGTCGAGGACAGAAAAAACGATACATATGGAGTCAAAAGACCGAGACCAATATTTCACAAGTCTAGAACAAGAAACAACTGTAACAACATACAACGAATATGTTCACATATTTACCCTAAAAAGTTATACACCCACCGCCGCAAAGGCCAGAGTGAGCCTGGCAGAAAGTGGCAGACTTTCACTTGATCAAATCTAATTGTATTTGCCACATGCGCCGAATACAACAGGTGTAGACATTACCGTTAAATGCTTACTTACAGCCCTTAGCCAACAATGGATTTATTTTTTTATAAAAACGTAAAATAAAACAAAAAAAAGTGTTGAGAAAAAAAGAGCAGAAGTAAAATAAAATAACAGTAGGGAGGTTATATACAGGGGGGTACCGGTGCAGAGTCAATGTGCGGGGGCACCGGCTAGTTGAGGTAGTTGAGGTAATATGTACATGTGGGTAGAGTTAAAGTGACTATGCATAAATAATTAACACCCACTGTAGTGCCTTGCAGTCGGAGGCCGAGCAGTTGCCATACCAGGCGGTGATGCAACCAGTCAGGATGCTCTCGATGGTGCAGCTGTATAACTTTGAGGATCTGAGGACCCATGCCAAATCTTTTCAGTCTCCTGAGGGGTAATAGGCTTTGTCGTGCCCTCTTCACGACTGTCTTGGTGTGTTTGGACCATGATAGTTTGTTGGTGATGTGGACACCAAAGAACTTTAAGCTCTCAACCTGTTCCACTACAGCCCCGTCGATGAGAATGGGGGCGTACTCAATCTTCTTTTTCTTTTTTTTCCTGTAGTCAACAATTATCTTCTTTGTCTTGGTCACGTTGAGGGAGAGGTTGTTATCCTGGCACCACACGGCCAGGTCTCTGACCTCCTCCCCTATAGGCTGTCTCATCGTTGTCGGTGATCAGGCCTACCACTGTTGTGTCGTCTGCAAACTTAATGATGGTGTTGGAGTGGTGCCTGGCCATGCAGTCATGGGTACAGGAGGGGACTGAGCACGCACCCCCTGTGGGGCCCCTGTGTTGAGGATCAGCGTGGCAGATGTGTTGTTACCTACCCTTACCACCTGGGGGCGGCCCGTCAGGAAGTCCAGGATCCAGTTGCACTTTTATTGCAAAACGGGTGATATTACATGTCAAGGCTATAGCCTAATATGTAAGTTGTAGTAGCCTATGTCACAATTGCAATGGTAGGCCCATTCCATAGCCTATATTGGATGAATTATAATTTATTGACTACAGAGTGCTTGTCATGTCAACACAGGCAACAATGTGTTCTATGTTTAGTTGTAACCCAATGGGAGTCACAGATCATCTGAAAAAATAAGTAAGGAAGATCATTGAATTGAATCCTGTTTCTGAAAATGATTTGTTTTGGTGAAAGTGTAGGCTACAGTATTCAATAGCTACCCGTTTGTTTATTCTGTAATAAGATTTTATATTTACGCAAGGTCCTGGAGATCTTTGAAGAGGAAAGTGATGAGGAGACCTTTCTCGGTTTCCCCGACCAAGATCTGCCTTCCCGGGCAATGGTCGGCTTTTTCCAGGGGAGGGGGTGTGTGACGGCCCTGAATATTTCTGAACCGTCTCAGTGCTTCTCCTTCTAATAGGGCGCTTCCCCTTTGATTCCCCATTAAATAGCCAGCATCAGCTGCGCAAAAGGGGGAAGTTGTGATTGAGACATGAATGAGGATGTGTACTACCTTCAGTTCATAAAGCTTCGCCATTACGTTTGTTTTGTTGCCTTACAGTGTGTTTTGTAGCCTTAAAGCGAGTTTACCCAGGATTGGATCCACTCTGTGCGTCTGTGGACTACAACTCTCCGTTGGTTTTCGTGGCCTTTTCTCCGCTGGAGAGCTGTTGGCGGATTGTCTGACTGACCGACTGACTACAACTTTTTGTACACGGTATTTCATTTGTTTGGGGTGATGTATACTGTGATTTATGTAGTTGTGAGGACGTATTATTCTGTGGGTAGTCTTTGATACGCTTTATAGTTGTGTTACAAAATAAGTGTTATTTTGAGTGTATGAATATACTGGGCTTATGCTACGGACAAACGCTATGGACTAAGGTCACTTGAGTCACTGAACTTATTTACCGGGCTGGACTCTTTTTTATGCCCGAGGTACAGGACATTTCTAAATGAACATAAGTGCATTGATTTGTTATATTGTTGTGTGTGGGTGTGTGTGATCATTTATGTTGTTAATACAACCACGCAAAAGAATACACTTGCTTGAAGGTCTTTCCAAGGTTTTAAGGGGTTTATGAAAAGTATATTTCCATCTTGACTTTTACATAAGTCCTTTGTATTGGTGTGACTTGACGGACCAGATGGGACTCATTCCCTCCCAAACTAAAAGGAGAAACCCATGCTTTCTCTGGTAGGCACAACCTACCTGGCACCCCTATAAATAACCTCAAGTCAAAACCGTTACATAAAAAATGGCACCCCAGATAGGACTTGAACATTGAGAACTAACCAAAGCAAATCTTTTGAGTGGAATTAAAATAATGGATTCACTACAAGAAAATGTGCTCATCCATATCCTACCTGTCAATGGGAATACACAGGGCCATTCTGACTACCGAGCCAACAATACAAATCATAATGTGAATGGAAATAATGGAGTTGATTTGGGCCAGAGCCCTGGGAAGCTAAATGCTCGGTCTGGACCACAGGCCACAGGTCTAACTAGTAACTCACTTATTGACATGGATCTGTGTGAAAGTACTGAGCTAGCCCTCCCTCTGACGCCCCAACCGTCCTCCATTGTCTGGTTTATCTCCAGAGGTTGTAGTCTTACAACTTCAAGGTGATATCCTTGATATTCGTAAGACTCAACAACATCTCCAAACTCTAATCCATCATAAATTCAAATGTCTGAGTGTAGAGCAACAACAGAGTGCCATGGAATTCAGAAACTCACTGAGTACTCTAACCCACACTCTGACAGAGCTCAGTGAGAGTGGAAGACAGGAAATTACTGGTGCCATGGACAGGCAGTTTGACTACCAACAAAGCCAACTCACTGCCACTCTCCAGTGGCGCCTGCAACATCATCACACTGAGGTCCTCAAGGACGTCAATTCTGTATTTTCTCCCCTGGTTAACACTGTAGACCACTTGCAGACGGCGCTCTCTAATTGTGTTAAAATGTTGGATGATGTGTCTGTTGACATGGCCTCCATTAGGCACAACTCCTTGCACAGAGCTTCTCTTGTGTCCACTTCTGTTCAGACCACTGAGGGCCAAGCGGGCACCTCAGAACAGCCAAGACAAGGCCATGCTGCAGCCACCCTTGCAGGATGCAATCCACCATGCATCCTGGTGTTCATTTTCATGGTCCCATAACTCCCTCACCCTCTACTTCCTCAATCCCTCCTAGCTCTTTTGTTCATGGTGATTTGAGTAGACGTCATGTGGGAGCGATGCCCATTAAATTGCAATTTCCCACCTTTGGGAAAAAAGGATGACAGTCCTGATCCGCTAATGTATCTGGAAAGATGTCATGACTTTCTTGCCCTCAATCCCCTGGCTGACGAAGAACTCCTTGCCACATTGAGGAATGTGTTGCATGGGACAGCTCGAGACTGGTGGGATGTGGCACGTCTCACCACTACCTCCTGGGCTGACTTTGAGGCCAAGTTTTCCTCTGCATTTCTGTCTGAGGACTACACAGATGAGCTGGCAGACAGAGTCAGGAACCGAGTGCAAAGGGAGAATGAGAATATCCGTGACTTTGCATACGGTTACCACTCCCTGTGCAGAAGGTGGAAACCTGGCATTGAGGAGGAAGAGGTCATTAAGTTGATCTTGAAGAACATCAACCCACTACTAGCCAGTCAACTCAGAGAAAGAGTCACCACTGTCGATGGACTGGTTCGCCTGGGACAGCAGTTCGAGAAGGACAGAGAATGCCAACAGCAATATGAACAGAGAAAGAAACAGACACCCAAACAGTTACCCAAGCCAGATCATCAACCACAGCCAGAGTCTCCAGCCAAGACCCCTCCCATGTTCTGTTGGAGATGTAGCCAAAAGGGACATTCTTCAGCTACATGTCCAAGACCGTATCAAGTAAACCCTTCCAGAAACCACAAATCACAACAGGCCAACACACCTAACACACTTCGCAGGAACGACCATCCTACTCTGGGTGCTTTGACCAGAGCTGAAACCTCAAGAGTCACTGCCTACGCCCCCGCCGACATCCCCTTCCTTTCAGTTAATACCACACCAGCTGAGTGTTACCCCTGTCCATAGGACCATGGACAGGAAGAGCCATCCTGGACACCGGGTCATCCTACACACTGCTCAATGAGAAACTGTGGAAGGAGGTTCAAGGTCCAAAATACAACTTGAAGCCGTGGACAGAAGGTCCACTGTATCTGGCTGACGGTGAGGCTAAACGACCACTTGGATGGAGTGAGGTGGAGTTCCGCCTGTGTAACCGCTCCTATATGATTCCTTCGGTTATCCCACAAACCAAGAACCTTGCTTTTCCTGTCGTGTTGGGAATTGATTTCATGTACTTCAGTGGTGTCCAGATTGATATCGCACACAATTGCTACTGGTTTCCAAACAATCCGAGCAAGAAGCATTTCTTCCAATCAGAAGTTACAAAGTTACATGATTGGGGTCCAAATGTGGCAGTCTTCTCTGCCGTTGCTCGGTACCACTAACCCTGGGTAATCCTTCTGATGATCTCCTTTTACAGGCTGTAAGAAGAGCTCAGCTGGAACAGCCAGAGGAGTTAAGGCTGTTGGAACAGCTGCAGAATAATGCTGATGTGTGTACTTCAAAGCTAGGACGCACCGGACTCCTGAAGCACAAAATATTCCTTACCCAGGAAATGCCGATCAAGCAAAAGCCATATCGTTTGTCCCCAGCGAAGCTAATCATCCAAAAGGGACTCATTAATGATATGTTGACACAAGATATAATAGAA
Source organism: Coregonus clupeaformis (assembly GCF_020615455.1). Taxonomy (NCBI): domain Eukaryota; kingdom Metazoa; phylum Chordata; class Actinopteri; order Salmoniformes; family Salmonidae; genus Coregonus; species Coregonus clupeaformis. The sequence continues at coordinate 48,011,468 of NC_059201.1, forward strand.
CGTTCCTCCTCTCCCCTGGGCTGCTCCTGTTGTCCCTTATTCCAAAAAAGACCGGTGGTCTTAGATTTTGTGTGGACTATAGGAAGACCAACAATGTTTCCCAGACTGATGCCTATCCTCTTCCCACCATCCACGAGATCCTGGAGTCATTGTCTGGCGCTGTTGTGTTCACTACCCTTGACCTCAATAGTGGCTATTGGCAGGTTGAGATGGACCAGGAAAGCAAGGACAAGACTGCTTTTGTCTGTGCTGAGGGCTTGTTTTCCTTTAAGGTGATGCCTTTTGGATTAAAGAATGCACCTGCCACTTTCCAAAGACTCATGGAGATTGCGTTAGGTGAGCTCAAAGGGAAGATATGTTTCGTCTACCTGGACGATATAATTATCTACTCCCAGAACAGAGAGCAACACTTTCAAGACCTTCAAGCAGTGTTGGACAAGCTAAGAGAAGCTGGTCTGACAGTGAACATGAAGAAGAGCAACTTCTGCCAAACCTCCCTGAAGTTCCTTGGCCATATTGTGTCTTGTGATGGTATTCATGTGGATCCTGAAAAGACCAAGGCTGTACAAGACTTCCCTGTGCCAACCACACTCAAGGCCCTTCAACGGTTCCTTGGGATGGCTGGATGGTACCATCGGTTTGTGTGGAACTTCTCCCAGGTGGCAGAACCCCTCAACGGGTTGAAGCGAAAAGGAGCGAAATTCGATGGACGGCAGAGTGCCAGAACTCCTTTGAAACCCTGAAACGACACCTCGTCACACCTCCCATTTTGGGTCATCCCAACTTTGATTTCCCCTTTTGTTGTTTACACTGATGCAAGTGATGTTGGACTTGGTGCTGTCCTAGTCCAACAGACTGGACTTGGTACTGAAGAAGTGCTAGCGTTCGCCAGTCGGACATTGAATGGAGCAGAACGGAACTACTCCACAACCGAGCAAGAGTGCCTTGCAGTTGTCTGGGCTTTGGAAAAGTGGAGGTACTACCTGGAGGGAAGACACTTCACTGTGGTCACTGACCATTCCTCCCTTGTGTGGGTGTTCAAGACCAACAAACCAAGCACCAGGCTCATCAGATGGGCTCTACGGTTGCAAGAGTTCACCTTTGCAGTAGAATACAGGAAAGGAAAATACAACACTGTTCCAGATGCCTTATCCAGAGCTCCTGCTTGTGGTAATGGTGGCCCTCATCTTACATGTGCTACTGTCCTGTCTAGCAGTCGAGACTCACCCAAAACTGACTTTCCCATCTCTGATGAGGTCATTTGGAAAGGCCAACAGGATGATCCAGAAGTACAGGCTTTGTACCAGACTATCCTGGAAGATGGAGAAAAGATGGTCAACCCTACCACAAAGCTGACCATCATTGAAGACAAAGTCTACCGAGTTGTACAACTACCTCACAGAACACTCTACCAAATGTACATACCTGAAACTCTACGCCTTCAACTGCTTCAACATTTCCATGAAGACCCATTAGCTGGTCATTTGGGCAGGTTCAAAACCTACAAACGCTTGCAAGCATTACTGTACTGGCCACATCTGAGCATGGATGTGAAGTCACATATCCGAAACTGTCAGGTTTGTCAAATGTACAAACCAGAAGGTAGAAAACCTGCTGGCAAGTTGCAGCAAACTGTGGTTACCCGACCTTGGGAAATGTTAGGAGTGGATTTGATGGGTCCATTTCCTAGAAGCTCCAATCAGAATGTGTACATGCTTGTTTTTGTTGATTACTATTCCAAGTGGGTTGAGCTCTTTGCCCTGCGCCAGGCCACAGCGAGGACCGTCTCTAACATCCTTACGAAAGAGATCCTGACTCGCTGGGGAGTGCCTGATTACATCCTGTCTGATCGAGGTTCCCAATTTGTCTCTGATCTCTTTGGAGAGACCTGCCAAAGATGGAACCTGAGACAGAAGTTGACCACAGCCTATCACCCACAGACCAACCTCACTGAGAGAGTAAATCGAACCTTGAAGACAATGGTTGCTTCCTATGTAGGAACCCAGCACAAACACTGGGACAAGCACCTTCACGAGTTTCGATTTGCCCTGAATTCTGCTGTGCAAGAGTCCACTGGAGTCACACCTGCAGAGCTGAACCTAAGTCGTCTCCTCCGAGGACCCTTGGATATGGTGCTACAGCCCCAGCAGCTTACTCCAGACGCTGCTTGCTATGACCAGGTAGTCCATCTCCACGACTTGAGAGCTCTTGTCTCAAGGAACATGATCCAGGCTCGACTCAAGCAGAAGAGAAATTATGATAAGAACAGACGAGACATGCAGTTCCAGCTTCGTGATCGGGTGTGGCTTCGCTCTCATCCTTACTCGAAAGCTGAACAATTCTTCTCGCCAAGCTCGCTCCTAAATGGCAAGGACCATATAGGATTGTGGAGCAGATGGGCCCTTTGAACTACCGGAGTGGTGAAAGAGGACACAGGTGAAGATATGCGCGTTGTCCATGTCTCACGCCTTAAGGCCTGTTACCCTCGGCTGAGGAATTGGAGGAGATTGAGAGCCGCAAGGTCCTGGAGATCTTTGAAGAGGAAAGTGATGAGGAGACCTTTCTCGGTTTCCCCGACCAAGATCTGCCTTCCGGGCAATGGTCGGCTTTTTCCAGGGGAGGGTGTGACGGCCCTGAATATTTCTGAACCGTCTCAGTGCTTCTCCTTCTAATAGGGCGCTTCCCCTTTGATTCCCCATTAAATAGCCAGCATCAGCTGCGCAAAAGGGGGAAGTTGTGATTGAGACATGAATGAGGATGTGTACTACCTTCAGTTCATAAAGCTTCGCCATTACGTTTGTTTTGTTGCCTTACAGTGTGTTTTGTAGCCTTAAAGCGAGTTTACCCAGGATTGGATCCACTCTGTGCCGTCTGTGGACTAGCAACTCTCCGTTGGTTTTCGGGCCTTTTCTCCGCTGGAGAGCTGTTGGCGGATTGTCTGACTGACCCGACTGACTACAACTTTTTGTACACGGTATTTCATTTGTTTGGGGTGATGTATACTGTGATTTATGTAGTTGTGAGGACGTATTATTCTGTGGGTAGTCTTTGATACGCTTTATAGTTGTGTTACAAAATAAGTGTTATTTTGAGTGTATGAATATACTGGGCTTATGCTACGGACAAACGTTATGGACTAAGGTCACTTGAGTCACTGAACTTATTTACCGGGCTGGACTCTTTTTATGCCCGAGGTACAGGACATTTCTAAATGAACATAAGTGCATTGATTTGTTATATTGTTGTGTGTGGGTGTGTGTGATCATTTATGTTGTTAATACAACCACGCAAAAGAATACACTTGTTTGAAGGTCTTTCCAAGGTTTTAAGGGGTTTATGAAAAAGTATATTTCCATCTTGACTTTTACATAAGTCCTTTGTATTGGTGTGACTTGACGGACCAGATGGGACTCATTCCCTCCCAAACTAAAAGGAGAAACCCATGCTTTCTCTGGTAGGCACAACCTACCTGGCACCCCTATAAATAACCTCAAGTCAAAACCGTTACACTATGCATAAATAATTAACACCCACTGTAGTGCCTTGCAGTCGGAGGCCGAGCAGTTGCCATACCAGGCGGTGATGCAACCAGTCAGGATGCTCTCGATGGTGCAGCTGTATAACTTTGAGGATCTGAGGACCCATGCCAAATCTTTTCAGTCTCCTGAGGGGTAATAGGCTTTGTCGTGCCCTCTTCACGACTGTCTTGGTGTGTTTGGACCATGATAGTTTGTTGGTGATGTGGACACCAAAGAACTTTAAGCTCTCAACCTGTTCCACTACAGCCCCGTCGATGAGAATGGGGGCGTACTCAATCTTCTTTTCTTTTTTTTCCTGTAGTCAACAATTATCTTCTTTGTCTTGGTCACGTTGAGGGAGAGGTTGTTATCCTGGCACCACACGGCCAGGTCTCTGACCTCCTCCCTATAGGCTGTCTCATCGTTGTCGGTGATCAGGCCTACCACTGTTGTGTCGTCTGCAAACTTAATGATGGTGTTGGAGTCGTGCCTGGCCATGCAGTCATGGGTACAGGAGGGGACTGAGCACGCACCCCTGTGGGGCCCCTGTGTTGAGGATCAGCGTGGCAGATGTGTTGTTACCTACCCTTACCACCTGGGGGCGGCCCGTCAGGAAGTCCAGGATCCAGTTGCACTTTTATTGCAAAACGGGTGATATTACATGTCAAGGCTATAGCCTAATATGTAAGTTGTAGTAGCCTATGTCACAATTGCAATGGTAGGCCCATTCCATAGCCTATATTGGATGAATTATAATTTATTGACTACAGAGTGCTTGTCATGTCAACACAGGCAACAATGTGTTCTATGTTTAGTTGTAACCCAATGGGAGTCACAGATCATCTGAAAAAATAAGTAAGGAAGATCATTGAATTGAATCCTGTTTCTGAAAATGATTTGTTTTGGTGAAAGTGTAGGCTACAGTATTCAATAGCTACCCGTTTGTTTATTCTGTAATAAGATTTTATATTTATGTAGTCTCCTTCATTTGGTCCAGAGGGTCTTTGAATGGGGGATATGTGTCCCATCTATAGCATCAATCACGTTTGGAAAATATGTGGGATGAATTAGGCGATTTTCTACTTTATTATGTTGCCTTTTAATTTAGCAAAGCATCAGTGGCAGTCAACTGACCACAGCCTACTGGACCTGCAATTCTGTAAAAGTCCTCCTTGATTATATGGACAGCTTGATGGCCAGGGAATGCAGCAAAGACATAAACTATTTATTCAATGCGAGGCAGAATCTTCTTACAGCTCTACACACAGTTGCCTTGCCAAATCGTTCAGCATCCCCCACATTGTACAGGAAACTTACAGTGGCAAAAATTCACTACGCAATACAGAGTTTGTATAACAGTCAAAGCGAAACCGTGTTGGGTTACATTGCTACGGGTTGAGTAAGTTCGCCAGATATACACTGAGTGTACAAAACATTAAGAACACCTGCTCTTTCCATGACAGACTGACCAGGGGTATCCAGGTGAAAGCTATGATCCCTTATTGATGTCACTTGTTAAATCCACTTCAATCAGTGTAGATGAAGGGGAGGAGACAGGTTAAAGAATAATTTTTAAGCCTTGAGACATGGATTGTGTATGTGTGCCATTCAGAGGGTGAATGAGCAAGACAAAATATTTAAGTGCCTTTGAACGGGGTATGGTAGTAGGTGCCAGGCGCACCGGTTTGAGTAAAGAACTGCAATGCTGCTGGGTTTTCACGCTCAACAGTTTCCTGTGTGTATCAAGAATGGTCCACCACCCAAAGGACAGCCAGCCAACTTGACACAACTGTGGGAAGCATTGGAGTCAATATGGGCCAGCATCCCTGTGGAACACTTGACACCTTGTAGAGTTCATGCCCCAACGAATTGAGGCTGTTTTGAGGGCAAAAGGGGGTGCAACTCAATATTAGGAAGATGTTCCTAATGTTTTGTACACTCAGTGTATGATTGATTGTGCGGAAAAACAATAACATTCCAAAATAAAATATTCTGAATGATCTAAAGGATCTATTCGAGGTCCAATAATTTGTTCCCTTTGTAATGCACGGCAAACAATGCAGGCTTCGATGTCGATTGGATTTTCCGCAAAGGGTCAGGCCATATTGACGGACAAGAATCTGATTGCCGGAGAAGCCCTGTCTTTATTCACTTGAACAGGCTAATATCAAGCTTACCTAGTAGTTAGCAGGTTTTCTTCAGAGCATTCGTTGCTATAGTTTCTGATCAGACTATACATCAAGTTCTCTTTCTGGAACCAGAAATTCTGAGTTTGCTAAAATTCTGTTTTGACAGATCTTGCTAACTCACTAATCCGGCTTTCTGGAATACCCCTCTGAACCAGACAGCAGGAACAAGAATCCATCAACCAGGTTTAAGAATTCACAAACAGGAGCTTTTTAATCTAAAAATGTTTGATGTAATGACGCTAAGTATAAAACACATACCATATGATCATCAGATCAAAGCTAAATATGGATTTGATTGATCTTAGATTTTCCTATGACAGTACCTGTGCTCCTCCAATCTCTTCAGCTGATGGCGGTCGAGCGGGGGAGCGGGCAGCTCAATCAGTCTGCGCAGGGCTCCAGGGGCCAGGCAGCAGGCTGTCTCCATGCCCACACCCTGCCTAGGATCCCTCTCCCTGAGTGTGCCTCGGCGTGTCTGAAAATCACCCTGCTGCTGCTGGTACCCGGTGATGTTCATGGCCCTGCTAGCGCTGTGCCTTCTGCCTCAGCCTCTGGCTCTGCCTCCCCCCGCCGCTCGCTGGAGCTGGGGATCCACAATGGGGCCGCACACTGAGGGGTGGAAGAGGAGAGAACAGGTAATGTGAGGTTGGCTTACATGTAGGCTAGGTGCTGAAATAGGACTTGGGAGTTCAGTTTGCTCTAGTAATTCTCTCTTGCCAGCGGCTTCTTTAACTGTTTTACTGAACTGAACTCGTTTCATTTCACACAAGTTCTCACTTGAGTGAAAGTGAGCGAGAGGAAGGAAGGATGTGGTGGGATAGCTCCAAAAAATAGTTGAGAATGAAAGTGAGAATAAGAAAGAACCCTAGGACCAGTACGGGTTATCTATTGCCATATGCACGAGTACGTTCCTGTTCACCCAGTTCTGGGTTATAAAACACTGTGCAGCCACAGTCTTAAAGAGGTGATGGGGCAGGATATGGCAGGTCCTGCCGTCACACTCCACTAAACATGAGGCTTCTCAAACAAATCTTAGCCCATAGAGATCTTATTAAAATTACCAGAGGGACTATGTCATTAACCCTCAATGTTCCATAATGGTCAGAAGGGGGTGAAAATGGCAGCCATATTGGTCAGAGAGAAATCCAACCCAGTCTAATTGGAATGAATGGCAGTAGAGACATAATCCTGATTTTACTTATGCAGGAAAATAAAAGCAAAGCAGCAAATGTAACGTTATCTGATGCAGAAACAGTCAGTCAGTCAGACCCCAGGTCATTCCCAACAGGCTAGTTTCCACTTGCAACGTTAGCACCAGGGACGGCTTGTTCAATAGGGCGATATGGGCGACGCACTGCCAAACGGGAAAAGGAAGGGATTTTTTTTCTAATCAATTATAAAAAATAAAATAAAAAAAATATATATATTTTTTTTATAAATTTATAAAAAATTATATCACGGCAACAGCAGTTATCAGTGTTCACGTCTGATCTGCCAGCCACTAAATGTCAAATCAGGCTAAAGTCGTGCTTCAAATGGCCCCCGCCGCTTTTTTGGGCGATTTCAGTCAGGTTGAAAATCGCCCAGAAGTCTCTCATAGCCTGTCATGTAAAATTTATTTTTTTCACATTTCAAAGCTTTCAATACATTCTCTATGGGTGTCTGTGTGCATGCACTTACGCGTTTCGTCATACGTGACGTAACGTTGAACGTAACTAAGACAATGGCGGCTATCAGCGTCTATGTTGCGACCTGCAGTGTGGCGTTATTTTATGTTTTTAATTTGTAGACTTAGTTTACAAACATTCTGCAAACATTCTGCTTTGGACTGATCTTCGGTTTTGGACTGATCTTGTTGATCGTGTACATACCCGCTACGAACGGACTAAATAATGAAAACGCTGCTGGCAGAGAGGTGGAGCCGGCCACCTTCACCCTGGTCAGAGCGGACCGCGATCCTGGTAAGAGAGCGACTCTGTACCCCGACATTGAACTGCTTTCTGTGTCATTGAACCTTACTATTGTTGATAAAACAAGTTTACTGGAGAACGGAGAAAAAGTAGAGACTTTTGGACAAGGTGGATAATTGTATAATATAAGGCAGTTTATTCAGAGGTAAAGATATCTGCAATCGCGTTCACGGACCCGTTCGCAAACTCTTAGGGAGCTATAAATCAAGCCCCATTACTTACCATATCAGATAAGAGAAATTGCTGCAGCTACATATATTTTACATCCTGGCCCTACATAGTTCACTATTTGCATCACTTACCAAAATATTACATGTGGTCATATATGCTTGGAAAGTGGAGATGCCATAGAACGTCAAAAAAGTAAACATTGCTGGAGACACATTGCGTTTGCTAGCGAAGAGATTTGTTGTGGCAAATGAACTTGGGCTGGGAATTGCCAGGAACCTCACGATAAGATATATGCATCAGCATTGCGAGTCTCATGATTCTATACGTATTGCGATTCGATACTGTGATTTTATTGCGCACCATATGTCTGTTGCAGAGGGATCAGAAAGCCATGAGAACGAAGTTTTGATCAGTCATGGAAATAAAAGTGCTGAAAACAAATTGGCTCCCAATGTGAAAAGATTGAGAACAAGCTATGAAGGAACAATAATGGTGTTTTGGTGCAGGTACAGCCAACTAGCGCTAAAATATTGCGATATTGTCAATACAGTATATCGTAAAGTATCACTATGTAACTCGATTTCTTTCACCCCAATCCCTCAAATTAACGGTAAATAACTGAATTGTTTGCCCCACATTTAGCTAAGATGATTAGCTAGCCAGCTAAAATGTTTTATTTAGTTAGCAGTCGCATCTACAATAGTTTACTGTCAATAACATGTCTCCAAAAATGACGTGGTGTCTCCAATTGTGTTGACATTTTACAATTGCAATGCGCATCCATGAGTATCCACTTTCTGTAGCTCAGCTGGTAGAGCATGGTGCTTGTAACGCCAAGGTAGTGGGTTCGATCCCGGGACCACCCATACACAAAAATGTATGCACGCATGACTGTAAGTCGCTTTGGATAAAAGCGTCTGCTAAATGGCATATTATTATTATTATTATTATTTCTGAAGAGAGCCCCAAACATTGTGTGCAGACATTTTATGCAATAAATGAAGTAGGTTCAATCTAGTAGTTCTGATCTTCTGATTGGTCCTGATGAGTTGGGCGAGGGCCCCCTCCAGGCTACTGTCACTGTTGCATTGGCTCTGAGTCGGGTTCTCTGTCTTCAAATGTTCAGCCTAAGAGAGGGGATTTTTTGTGTGTGTGTGTGTGTGTTTAACAGTGATGATGTGTGTGTGTGTGTGTGTGTTAACAGTGATGATGTGTGTGTGTGTGTTTGTGTGTGTGTGTGTCCTCAGAGCAAGAACTCGTGAGTTGGAAGAACTGAGAGGCCTATGGCGTGGGTGTTGTCCTTGGCCACCTGCTGACAAGGCTGACAAGATAGGACCCTTTTGTCCATTGTTATTGGATAGGAACATAACTTATAACCAGCTCCTGACCTAAATAGATCTTAGCACAACATTTTACTCAACATATCATATTCCATATTCACTATAACAAATATATTTACTACGACATTAGCAAGAACCGCCACATCCTCAGCCGGCTAATCCAGTGTGTGAAGTTTTGCGGAGTGTTTGAGTTAGCTTTGCGAGGCAAAGATGAAACTGAGGGCTCCACCAACCCTGGTAAGCCAACACTTTTGAGATCAGTCAATAAATGCTTCTGGTATTGACTTATATGCTGCCCCTGTCTTCATGTTGTTGCTGGACATATCTTTTTTTAAATGTGTGTAGGTCACCTAAATCATCAGAAAAATTGCCCCTCCTGAGAATTTTTTCAGGAGCCGCCACTGGTTAGCACCTATATCAGTCAAAAAGTCATGCAAAGTAACTGAGTTTGATACTGACGTCAATGAAAATCAAAGGGAAGATCAATGGGAATTGAGAGCAATCATATGCAATACAATTATGCTGCAACTCTTAAACCTGTCTAGAAGCTGCTAGTGGTTTCTCTGCTGTCCCACTAAATGACAGGCACACATATATATATATATATATATATATATATATATTGACAGGCAGGCAGTCTGTTGAACGGTGGCATCCCGGCTAAAACTGGCTAGTTAGATGGCTAACTACAACACTAGCAAATGACATGACACAAAGCTATTTCACATGATATCCCTCGATGAATTTACAATGTAACTGTCAATGTTTCCTCCGCGGATCTCTAGAAATCCATCCGTTGATTTGCCACTACTGTACGAAAAACGCACCCTTCCCCCACCACAATGACAGCTAGCTAACTAGTTAGCAGTGGGCTAGCAGTTTGCCAAGGAGCCACTGACCTGGCGAGTAAACAGGGCAGCAGGGTGTCGAGGCACTTCACAGCGCGTTGAATGACTGACTCGTTGGTAGGGTTGTAGCTGCAGTCTTACAGTTTACGGCGTAGAAATGGTGGGAAAGCACTAAGCGAACGTTAATACAGGCAGGATCCACAACACGTCGGGGACCACTCCAACGTCCCACCGGGGTACGTGCTATCCGGGATCCTTGGGACGTCCCTACCCCATGAAGTTCAAATGTAAAATGGGTGTCCGAAGGATTCCGGATAGCACTGGCCGTCCCACTGGATAGCTGATGCTAGTGATGGATCGTTCGCGAACGAACGGCTCTTTTTGAACGGATCTTTTGGTGAACGTTGGGAACCGAATCGCATCTGTGAAAGCCAGAAAGAGCCGTTCATTTGGCTCCCTGATTTACATACAGCTACTACTGCTTTTTGAGCTCAAAACAACGATTACCTGCAGATAAATTACAAAATAATTATCTAAAGAGGGTGAATCCTCACTGCAGAAACAATACATAGTTGTGAGAGTGCTTCATTCTGGTCTAAACTCATTTTTGCAGAGTTGTAAAAATAACGTTTATTTTATTTTTATTTTATTTTTTACAGGTGATCTAATAATTTCTCCAGGTAAAAATGTATTAGTACGCTCATCTCACAATTTTGAATAAATAGTAGCCTACTTTTTGTCTTTGCAATTTCTCCTTGGTTCAAGATCGACTTTTAAGCATTTTGAACGGAGAGCCATTTGGGAGCGAAAATTGTCATTTCAAATCTCAATTGAAAATGGGTTAGGTAAGGTTTAGGGTAGGGTCATCCCAATGATTCCTGATAGCACTAACCGGGACTGGCTAACTTATGCTAACATTAGCTGCTGTCAGAAAAATGCAATCTGGGATCCTTGGGATCCCCATTGAAGTTGACATTTAAAATGGGTTAAGGTTAGGGTTTAGGATTAGGGACGTTCCAAAGGATCCCAGATAGCACTAACCGTCAGTAAAACACTGGTCACTTCCGTTGCAGTCGAGGACCCCAGCGCGAAGTGCGTTCAAGAGCATCAATTCAAACCTGCATTTTTTTAGCTTGTGTGAAAAAGACAGCATTTACAAATAATTTCAAAACTTGGATGGAATAGGGGCGTGCCTCAGATATCTCCTGAGATATCTGCTTGATTTAACAGTTAGCTACTAACCTGAGTCCAAACAAAATTGTCTTTCAAGGTTGCTTAGTGCAGACGTATAGGACATCGTTGCCACCTAGTGTCCATCTACGTTAAAGTAACTATCCAGTGTTTCCAGATTTCTACGAAATATGACCTATTATTCATTACAATATGAGATAAATAGTTTTCCTTCCAATTTTTTAAATTAAGTATGTTAAAAAGCAGCTTTTCTTTCTGTGTTGTAATGGGGTGGGTGTACGCCAACAACAGAATGGTGTGGGTGTATTGTGTTGTTGTTGTTGTTGTTGTTTTATTAGGATCCCCATTAGCCGACGCCAATGGCAACAGCTAGTCTTACTGCTGTCCGACACATAATGAAAAAGACATTACAGACAAAATACTTAACAATTGACATACATTTAAAAACATTAACATGTAGTGTGTGTGCATCTATCAGTTACACATACATGTCAGTACATACACACAACAAGTAGGTCACATGGGGGAGACCGTGAGGTGTTGTTTTATTTGTTTTTTTAAACCAGGTTTGCTGTTCACTTGCACTATATAAGATGGAAGGGAGTTCCATGCACTCATGGCTCTGTATAATACTGTACGTTACCTTGAATTTGTTCTGGACCTGGGGACTGTGAAAAGACCCCTGGTGGCATGTCTGGTGGGGTAAGTGTGTGTGTCAGTGCTGTGTGTAAATTGACTATGCAAACAATTTGGAATTTCCAACAAATTCATGTTTCTTTTAAAAACCAGAAGAAACGCAGTCAGTCTTTCCTCAACTCTTAGCCAAGAGAGACTGGCATGCATTGTATTAATATTAGCCCTCTGATTACAATGAAGAGTAAGACATGCGGCTCTGTTCTGGGCCAGCTGCAGTTTAACTAGGTATTTTTTTGCAGCATTTGACCATATGACTGAACAATAATCAAGATAAGATACAACTAGAGCCTGCAGGACTTGCTTTGTGGGGTGTGGTGTCAAAAAAGCAGAGCATCTCTTTGTTACGGACAGACCTCTCCCCATCTTTACAACCATTGAATCAATATGCTTTGACAGTTTACAATCTACGGTAACACCAAGTAATTTAGTGTCATTTTGACATTTAGCAGACGCTCTTATCCAGAGTGATTTACAGTAGTGAGTGCATACATTTTCATACAATTTTTTCTTTTATACTGGTCCCCAGTGGGAATTGAACTCACAACCCTGGCGTTGCAAGTGCCATGCTCTACCAACTGAGCTACACAAGACTTGTCTCCTCAACTTGTTCAACAGCCACACCATTCATTACCAGATTCAGCTGAGGTCTGAAAATAATAGATCCTTAAAAATAATAATGTGAGTAGACGCTGATTGGCCAGCTCATCCGATGACATCATCCTCTATGAGGTAATAGATACAAGTTTGAGGTGGGGCTTTTGAAGTTTTTTTCCCCCCTCCAATTTATGCTTTGGCCACAAATATGAGTATAGAATGAGTCAACAACATTATTTGGGTATGAGTTAACATAATATTAACTTTTAAAAGTGAGATTTTCACTGGACATTTACTTTAATGCATGTATAAGTATGGATGGAACAGTGGCACACAGTTCACCTGTGACCTACACTCATAAAACATATTATCATATGTTGATAATAGATCTGTAGGTTAATGCCAAAGGATGACAAATAGGCCACGTTTGACAGCTATGATGAATATTAGGCTATATTTAGAGGGATCTTAGGGGTTACTTCACATAGTAGGGTATGAGGGGTGGAGGTGATAGTTGAAAGTGACCTAAATAATTCTGCCATGCCTCTTTGAATACTATTAAGGGTCAGGGCAGCCTATCATCAATCATTATTATTATAATCATCACTATCATCATGAACAACATAATCACCATCATCATCATTACCTCGATCTAGCCTGAAACTGATCCTAGCAGCCCACACGACCATGGCCCCGGTAATAGAGGCCCGGGGTAATTTGGAGCTCTGTGGGGAGGGGCACTTCACTTCCCGTAATTCGAATGGATACCGACCGTCAACATCATCAGACTCGAGCGAGGGGAGCGGATCCGACTTGAATTTAAACGATTGACGCCATAACAGAGGAGGTGAGACTGAGAGTAACATTTAATATGACAATGATCATGGAGACGTTGTAGATGTGGCATAACAACTGATCTCATGAACCTTCTAAAGGTAGTAGTTGCTTGGGAGTTGGGGTAAAAAGCGATCTCTCGCTTAGCAGATGTTTACGCTTTTCTGAACAAAGCAACCAGTAGAAACGAGCGTACTAGTGTATCGCTCAGCTACTTTATTTGAACAATATGTGATCGTAACCTTTTATTAAAGAGTTCAGATTTAGATAATAGCATTTGGTAGATATGGGGATTTACTTTAGGAAGTCCGCAAGGGTAAAACAAAGGCTCCTCTCTCCAGCCTGGGTGGCTATTTTGAGTAGCCTCGTCTACACAAAAAAGTCCTACCAACCATACCATTAATGCAGAACGGTCAAACATTTCGCATACCTGTGTGTGTTCCGTTTTATTGTAGGACTATCTGTAAGCTATTAAAAGTGTAACACCCGCATTTGACTACTGTAGCTAGGTAGTTTAGTTTTTTCTTTAAAGGTCAATTGAAGCCTACAATTACCTCTAATTGTATCTAGATGCCAACACCTTATTCTCATTTCATCGGCTTTAGACTATTTCCTGGCCTTTATATACTTTTATTTTCCCTTAAGTCTTTTCCTCCAAATGAGTTTATTTGTCCACCCTTTCTCAAGGAAAATATGGCAATTCTTTGGCCAAACTAAATGTAGTTTAAAAAAAAGAAAATCTGAAAAATTACCATTTCATACTGTATATTCTAATTTTATGAGTCTGAAGCTGACCTAGGCTGGTCTTCAGTCACACCTGAAGACAATTTGCGGTTTAGTTCACAATGGGTTAATAGTATACGCAGTGCAGACGGTCTAGTGATAAGAGTACACACAATTAAACAACTGTTTCTTTTTATACTTTTTTCCTTTACCGCTGTTGGAGGCTGGGAGGTGTGAATGGCCTCTGTCTGTGCCGCTGCCTCCTTTCTCATTTCACGGAATTCGGTCTGCTCCACAACCGAGGAAAAATATGTTTCTATTGGATATTCGGTGCATATTCGGTTTTCTCTCGCCAATAGCTATTGAACTAAGCATGCCATGACATATTCTGAATCAGGAGTGGTGGAGAACAATCCAAACCTTTTTTTGTGTGTATAAAATACAAACAACTTTTTTCGGATTTCAATCTTCTATAGCCCTTAAACAAATAAACAAAGCCCGCCATGACTATGAAAATGATATATTCTGAATCAGGGGAGGATGGAGAAAAATCAAAGTAAAAAAATAAGTAACATATTTAGTTATATTTATTGTTTTTCCGGATTTCAATATTCAATGGCTCTTAAACAAAGTGTGCCATGACTATGAAAATGAAGATTGAAATACTAAACCTTATTTTGTAAAAAATATAAAATAATAATACTCATGGCATGCTTGGTTCCATAGTTATTGACGAGAGAAAACCGAATATCCACTGAATATCCAAAATAAAACAAATGTTCACCTTGGTTGCTCCACATTCTCTGGGATACTGTTCTTCTGCTTTGTCTGAACAGGGATAATTTAATGTCCTCGGCCTAGCATTACAGACCACAAATCATGAGTTTAGTTTTCAGGAGAAATGCTATTGCAAGAGGAGTCTGTTTCATATAGTCTCTTTCTCTTGCTCTCTCTCTCTCTCTCTCTCACCTTGCACAACTCAAGCTTTCACATCTTTTTTGAGTGTCCGCTGATGGAGAGTATAAATCCCTAGTAGAGACTGTCTCATTGTCTCTGTCTTGGCTGTCCAGAGCTTGTGGTGTTTACTTGAGGGGCTGTGTGTGGACTCGTGGCAGACAGACACCAGAGTGGAGAGGGCATGTGTGACTCATGCCGATTCAAAGCTGTGTTTGAAGTGAGAGGCTATGGCTATCTTTACAACCAGTCATCTCTCGTAATGTGTCTGTTCTGATGCATTGTGTGTCCACACACACACACACACTTACACAAACATGCAGCTCACCCAGCCTGACAATTAATTGTCTTCAACAGAGCCCATAGAATAGAGGACATCCGTAGATAGTAGGACATAGGATACTTTACACTAATGTGTGCTCCAATTTTTGCGTGTGTGTCGGGGGGGGGTAGGTAGGTAACCCATGGCGATGAGGGGTCATTCCTCTTGCTCCTCGATGAGTAACCACACCAAGGAGAGAGTGACCATGGCTAAGGTGACCCTGGAGAACTTCTACAGTAACCTGATATCCCAGCATGAGGAGAGAGAGATGAGGTAGGTGTTATGCCATTAACACACACACACGCTCTCACATACTGGAACTAGGAAGATCATTCATATTGAAAGGTTTCTGAAAAGCAAAGATAATTCCTTAAAACATGTCAGAAGCTGAGAAGGCAGCACAGTGGCTTGTCACAAACAAGAGGAAGAGAGAATAGAAGTGTTACACGTCACTGACCTCAACTTGACCTCTCTCTCTGCTTAGAGCCTCACCCTGCCTGGGGGAGAAATGGGTGTAACCGCACCCTGCCAATGCATTTAGGCAATACAATACAATAAATGCAGAAGTAAAATAAGTCTGAACAATGTTTCAGTGTGTCTGTGAAATGTGCTTTTCCCATGACTAATGCTTTTCACAATGCATCTGGAAGTACTTTTAGTTTGATAAGATGTTGATTTACCCACTGTTGAGCTTCAGCAGTCCTACCAGGGTCCTGGGATATTCATATTCAGTTGTTGAATTAAAAATGCACTCCCATTCAATAAAACCTGAATCCAGAAATGCCAGGGATAAGGTCAAATTAAATAATTGTATACCTTTACCCAGGAACTCTGTTGTGCTAAAGTGCCAGTAATCCGTCAGTTTTAACAGTTTTGAACACCCACTGTTTAGCTTTGTATATGTGGCCAGATAGTGTCTTGTCAGTGCTGTGTGTTCTGTTGAGCTCTGTTTAGTCGAGAGAGAGTGTGTTTGAAAAGTTATACGGTTTATACAGTTAATACAGTTTGTCGAGGGGCTGCAGTTGTATGTCATATTTATGACTTCAGAAGACGTTAGAGGCATATGAAAAAGAAAGTTATGCACAAAGTAAACACCCAGTCACAGCTCAACCTACCCACCAACGGGCTGTGCCAAAAGAGTCCACACAAAGAATATTGTTCATGCTGTCACAGACCTGCTTAGAAAGGAGAATATACTAGAGTTATGGGAGCTGGTTTGGCTAAGCTCCCTCAAATTTTTTCAAGGAAAGTATTTATGGTTTGTTTCTCTTTGAGAACATATGAATGAGTCATTCCTGTTCTGTTACCATTCCTCTATAACTGCCCCATAGAAATTATAGAACAGGTAGTGTAGTGATCAGTATGGAGCTGCAGGCCGGGAGGTGACTTCCTGAATCAACATATTTGACCCTAACCTTTGACTCTTGACCCCTGACCCCTATCTTATTGCCAGGCAACAGAAGCTGGAGAGGGTGATGGATGAGGAGGGACTGCCTGATGAGGAGGTGAGTGTAGTAGCACACACACACATACACACACACACTTACACACACACACACACACACACACACACTTACACACACCCTGTGTTGCAGAAGTGTATGCGGCGCTCCCAGCACGCGCGTAAGGAGACAGAGTTCCTGAGGCTGAAGAGAACCAGGCTGGGATTGGAAGATTTTGAGTCCCTCAAGGTGATTGGTCGAGGGGCCTTTGGAGAGGTAAGCATACATAGAGCTATTGAAATCCTAATTAGGTTATTACTATGTAATTAGTTATCATTTCACAATATAATAGCTTTGCGAGGTAAAAAGTGGGTCCGTCAATAAAGCGTAGCTGAGTTATGTTTGTTATCATGCTCTGGAGTGGATCTTTCCATTTTCTCTACTGCCTGCTGTAAGTTCTCTATCACTCAGCAGCAATAGAGGAGAGTGGGGTAAGTTGAGATTTTTTTTACATTCAGCATCACTGATATCTGCATATATTTCAAATTGTTGTGTATCCCTGGAAATAATCAGAATTCATATAAACGTTACAGTTTTGAAAACATAGCTTGTCCAAAAAAAGTGGCCTATTGGTACAATTTGACCCGGGTATGGGGTAAGTTAAGCCTCCTGTACTGATTGAAATATTATCACTACCTTTTTAAAACCATGTCTATCTTTATTTCCCAAATTCAACACAATCACAATTGCTTTTTGTCTTTTAATAATTGTAAGCATCTTTTAACACAGGCTTAACACCTAACAAACACTTTTAACATAGGCCAGACCCTGTTGTCACCTCATGCCAGCGATAATGCCTTGCATTACGCCTGGGAAGAAAACACTTCAATTTGCTCAACTTGACATTGGCTCAACGATTAGTTCAATTTACCCGATGGCCATTGGCTCAACTTAACATTTTGACTATATTAGCCCACAAAGCTACAAGGATGCACTTTCATGATAGGTTTAGGACCTCCTGTTGAAGCTTATAGAAGCCCCAACTGATGTATAGACCAATCCCCCCCAAAATTATGCTTTGGTTTAGGTACAAGCATCATGAAATATTTAACACAATCAATTAATTTGACTTGGTGAAAATATTTTTCCATGTGATTTCTTCCTTCACAGACTCCATAAAATGATGACCTCTTCCTAAATATTTGGTCAAACTATACATTGTGTGTATGGTTTCCGACAAACAAGGGTGGCTCAACTTACCCCACTCTCCCCTACAGTCCTGTGTTTTTCAGTCTCAACTGCCTAATCCACTGTTTCAGAAAATGATTTGATGATGACGATGATGTAAATCCCCTCCCATTGGCCATGACCTCATGAACTCATGTTGGCCATGTTGGCTCACCTTTGCCCTTTGACCCACAGGTGCGTCTGGTCCAGAAGAAGGACACAGGTCATGTCTATGCCATGAAGATCCTGCGCAAGGCTGACATGCTGGAGAAGGAACAGGTGTGTGTGTGTGTGTGTTTCTCTTTCCTGTCTCTCTCTCTGTCTCTCTCAGTATCTGTCTCTGTGGGCTCTATTTTAACAAACCTAACACAATGGTAAATCATAGCGCTGGCGGTAGCACTATAGGTTAAGGGGCGTGTCAGAAATATTTGAGCTATTTGACAACCGGAATTATGGGTGCGGTAGCTGGAGGTGGCACGAAAAGGCTGGGTTTTGATGAATAATCAAGTTGTAGGTGTGTTGAGGCTTGACCCCTCTCTGGTCAATCAGAACATGCGCCATGGCTAAATATGTGGTTGCTTCAAGTTGTGTACGGTCTTTTATGTATTGCTTTTTCATCAACTGAGTCCATTATAGCTTAGTTTGTTAAATAGCCTACAGGAACAGCATAACAAAATGTATGTAGGCCTATCCCATCTTTGCTAAATATGTTGAACATGTTTGCAATCCACATTGTAAGAAGCCTTATTGCATGGCTTCAATATGGAAATACAGATATATTGTTGAACATAGCATTCACACTGATATAGGGGCTAGGCCTACTGTAAATTGCATTATGTCTGCCATGTCTGAGCCATGGACATGTCAGACGTTGTCAATAAGCAATATTAAATTCTTAAAGAGAGTGAATAATTCGAATAAAATTCTAATCAAAACGAAACAACAACTTGTTTTAAATAGGCTATGTCTAAATACAGTTACAGGCACCAGAATTGCTCCCTGTGGGCATATACAGTACTTTTAACAAGGCACACCTGTTAATTGAAATGCATTCCAGGTGACTACCTCATGAAGCTGGTTGAGAGAATGCCAAGCGTGTGCAAAGCTGTCATAAAGGCAAAGGGTGGCTATTTGAAGAATCTCAAATATAAAATATATTTGGATTTGTTTAACACTTTTTTGGTTACTACATGATTTCATATGTGTTATTTCATCGTTTTGATGTCTTCACTATTATTCTACAATGTAGAAAATAGTAAATATTAAGAAAAACCCTTGAATGAGTAGATGTGTCCAAACTTTTGACTGGTAGTGTAATATTAAGGTAGACACCTTAAAATTATATACAGTGAGGGAAAAAAGTATTTGATCCCCTGCTGATTTTGTACGTTTGCCCACTGACAAAGACATGATCAGTCTATACTTTTAATGTTAGGTTTATCTGAACAGTAAGAGACAGAATAACAACAACAAAAATCCAGAAAAAAACGCATGTCAAAAATGTTATAAATTGATTTGCATTTTAATGAGGGAAATAAGTATTTGACCCCTCTGCAAAACATGACTTAGTACTTGGTGGCAAAACCCTTGTTGGCAATCACAGAGGTCAGACGTTTCTTGTAGTTGGCCACCAGGTTTGCACACATCTCAGGAGGGATTTTGTCCCACTCCTCTTTGCAGATCTTCTCCAAGTCATTAAGGTTTCGAGGCTGACGTTTGGCAACTCGATCCTTCAGCTCCCTCCACAGATTTTCTATGGGATTAAGGTCTGGAGACTGGCTAGGCCACGCCAGGACCTTAATGTGCCTCTTCTTGAGCCACTCCTTTGTTGCCTTGGCCATGTGTTTTGGGTCATTGTCATGCAGGAATACCCATCCACGACCCATTTTCAATGCCCTGGCAGAGGGAAGGAGGTTCTCACCCAAGATTTGATGGTACATGGCCCCGTCCATTGTCCCTTTGGTGCGGTGAAGTTGTCCTGTCCCCTTAGCAGAAAAACACCCCCAAAGCATAATGTTTCCACCTCCATGTTTGACGGTGGGGATGGTGTTCTTGGGGTCATAGCCAGCATTCCTCCTCCTCCAAACACGGCGAGTTGAGTTGATGCCAAAGAGCTCGATTTTGGTCTCATCTGACCACAACACTTTCACCCAGTTCTCCTCTGAATCATTCAGATGTTCATTCAGACGGGCCTGTATATGTGCTTTCTTGAGCAGGGGGACCTTGCGGGCACTGCAGGATTTCAGTCCTTCACGGCGTAGTGTGTTACCAATTGTTTTCTTGGTGACTATGGTCCCAGCTGCCTTGAGATCATTGACAAGATCCTCCCGTGTAGTTCTGGGCTGATTCCTCACCGTTCTCATGATCATTGCAACTCCACGAGGTGAGGACGAGGGAGATTGACAGTTATTTTGTGTTTCTTCCATTTGCGAATAATCGCACCAACTGTTGTCACCTTCTCACCAAGCTGCTTGGCGATGGTCTTGTAGCCCATTCCAGCCAATCGTGTCCCTGACATCCTTGGAGAGCTCTTTGGTCTTGGCCATGGTGGAGAGTTTGGAATCTGATTGATTGAGTGCTTCTGTGGACAGGTGTCTTTTATACAGGTAACAAGCTGAGATTAGGAGCACTCCCTTTAAGAGTGTGCTCCTAATCTCAGCTCGTTACCTGTATAAAAGACACCTGGGAGCCAGAAATCTTTCTGATTGAGAGGGGGTCAAATACTTATTTCCCTCATTTAAAATGCAAATCAATTTATAAAATTTTTGACATGCGTTTTTCTGGATTTTTTGTTTGTTATTCTGTCTCTCACTGTTCAAATAAACCTACCATAAAAATTATAGACTGATCATTTCTTTGTCAGTGGGCAAATGTACAAAATAATAACGTGAGTAGGCAAAAATTATTATAAAAAGGGGATGTCCGCTCACTGTTTTGCTGCTCCCAAACTTGATCTTTTAATAAAGCTTTGGTGATTAATATTTATTTCAAAGCAGTCTCACGAGCCAAACCATTTATTGATAGGCTGCTATTTGGCCAATGCATTGGGCAGAACCCAAAAAAACAGCCTTCATTGAGGGGAGGGGGGGCTAGGTTTAGTTTTTAATCAAATTAAATTAAAAACAAGCAATCTGGTTTTTTAAACAACAACAATATTTCTAAATAGGATGGGGTCAGAAGCGTGATATCATAAATCGCATCTCTCGTTTCGTTGCACCGTGTGCACACGTAGACGTCAATGTCTTTATATAACATTCGCACGTCTATTTAAATACTAGGCTCCTGTCAATTATTTCGTTGCCTATGTGCGAGGCACATCAAAAAAATAATTGGCCATTGATATGACATTATAGGAGGACTGAATAGTTTGGAGGAGCGTGTATTTTGTAATCGGACGAGGTGCGCTCTTTGAAATGGGGATGGATAGCCTACTTGAACAAGCGAAATGAAGAGAAGTATACAGGTATGTGAATTGTGAATCATAAAAAAGCATGAGAGCAAAGACCTCCAAAATATTTCAAGGCACTCTCAGTAGACCATTTAAAACCTCTTCATTCATAGGCTATTTAGATAATGCATGGCCAGGATTAAAAGATGCACCTATGCGAAGCTGCTAAACCAGCCTTGATTAAGGGGAGGGTAGGCTATGCTTGGTTTTTAATCAAATTAAACGAAATGGGGGGGGGGACCAATAGTTTTTAATGTTTCTAAATACGAGATTCAGCGGCACAAAAGGCACATCTCTCGTTCCATGGGTACTGTGCGCCACGGCTGGATAGCCTGCACTTCCGCTCTCAAAATCCATGCCGTTACCAACTGTGTTACCGTTAAGTCCTGTTTTTGGTAGGTCTTAACTTCCCTTTAGCACTGCATGAAATTGTCACTATGCGCTTGTTTTTAAGGACATACCTCAAATATTGCCACTCCTCCCACCTCAGCGCAAGCGAGCTGATGTAAATTGCTGAACCTGGCGTAAGGGCTGGAAAATGTCAGTGCGCCAGTTTTTACTTGACGAAATTGAAAACTATTGTGTGTTTGACACTTGCGCCTCCTTAGCGCCTGCTGATAATAGAGCCCTGCGTCTCTTTTATTCGCTCAGCTCAGACATGAACTGTATCTAAGGACATATACTGTATCTAAGGACATGTACTGTATCTAAGGCCACAGGGTTACTCCACATTCCTCCTTTAGCCTTGTGTAGTGTGTGTGTGTGTGTGTTCATTTTATGTGATCTATGTCTTGTGTTTCTATGTTAGGTGGGCCATATCCGGGCTGAGAGGGACATCCTGGTGCAGGCAGACAGTCTGTGGGTGGTCAAGATGTTCTACAGCTTCCAGGACAAGATGAACCTCTACCTACTCATGGAGTTCCTACCTGGAGGTGTGTGTGTATGTGTGTGCACGTGTGCGCGTGCATGTTTGCAATTGTGTGTATGTGTGTGATGCTGATGCTCTTTGTGGCACTCCCTGCAGGTGACATGATGACATTGCTGATGAAGAAGGATACTCTGTCAGAGGAAGAGACTCAGTTCTATGTGGCTGAGACGGTCCTGGCCGTAGACTCGATACACCAGATGGGCTTCATACATAGAGACATCAAACCTGACAATGTACTGCTGGACTCTAAGGTACATATACACAAAACATGCTATATAATACATACATGCAAGCAAACACACACACACACACTCTGTAATGTATGCGCTTGGAGTCAGGAAGCAGGTGCAGAAGGTAAGTTTAATGATAAGAGAAGGCAGATAAACAAAACAGGAGAAGCGTACTGAACGAGAACAAAACCAATACTGCCTGATGACTGAGGCTACTGAGGGCTAAATAAAGGGAGAATAATCAAGGTGATGATGAGGTCCAGGTGTGCGTAGTGATGGGGAGCAGGTGTGCGCAATGATGGTGCCAGGACCGGTGGTTAGTAGACTGGCGACGTCAAGCGCTTGAGAGGGGCAGCGGGAGTAGGCGTGACAGTACCCCCCCTGACGCGCGGCCCTAGCCGCAGGACGACGCCAGCCAGGAGTACGCCCCCGAGAGCGAGGAGCAGGCCGGTCCGGACGGCGGAGATCCCGGATGATATTGGGGTCCAGGATGTTGGCCACCGGGACCCAACAGCGCTCCTCTGGACCGTACCCCTCCCAGTCCACCAGGTACTGAAGCCGACCCCCACAACGTCAGGAGTCCAGTAGGGACCTGACGGCATAGGAGGGGTCCCATCGATGTCCAGGGGAGGCGGAGGCGTGTCGCGGGGAACAGCTCCAGCCAGGGGACCAAGAACCACCGGCCTGAGGAGGGAAACATGAAAGAGGGTGAGATCCGGTAGTTGGTGGGAAGTTCTAAACGATAAGTTACCTCATTGACTCTCCGGAGGACCTTGAAGGGCCCCACAAACCGGGGACTCAGCTTCCGGCAGGGCAGGTGGAGCGGCAGGTTCCTGGTGGAGAGCCAGATGTGATCACCAGGATGGAACACGGGAGCTTCAGCAAGCTAGCGGTCAGCAAGCTACTTCTGGCGACGGACGGCACGCTGGAGCCTCATGTGGGCAGCGTTCTAAACATCCTCTGCGCGCCCGAATCACTCGGTCTGGCTCAGGGTCCACGGGGCCAAGGCTGGCTGATATCCCAGGATGCACTGGAAGGGAGTCAGCCCAGTGGAGGAGTGACAAAGTGAGTTCTGGGCGTACTCCGCCCAGGGAAGGAACCGGGCCCACTCCCCCTGCCGGTCCAAAGGAACCTCCCCAGCTCCTGGTTAGTCCTCTCCACCTGCCCGTTGGACTGAGGCCGGTACCCGGATGTGAGGCTGGCCGTGGCCCCCAGCTTCTCCATGAAGGCTCTCCATACCCGCAACGTGAATTGGGGGCCACGGTCGGAGACAATGTCCTCCGGAAGGCCATAGTGCCGGAAGACCTGCTGGAACAGTGCCTCAGCAACCTGAAGAGCAGTAGGGAGACCAAAGAGAGGGATAAAATGGCAGGATTTATAGAATCTATCCACAACAACCATAATAGTGGTGAAACCATCAGATGGAGGGAGATCAGTGTCTATGGACAGATGGGACCAAGGCCGCTGAGGCACGGGAAGGGGAAGGAGTTTCCCTGCTGGAGCGTGCCAGGGAGATTTAGTTTGGGCACATATGGAGCAGGAGTTGACATAGCAGGCGACGTCCTGCGCCATGGTGGACCACCAGTACTTAGCGGAGATGGATTGAATGGTGCAGGTGATACCTGGGTGTCCAGCGGCAAGGGATGTGTGCGCCCAGGTCAACAGCCGATCCCTCACCCCCATGGGAACGTAGATGCGCTCAGGAGGGCAGGTAGCAGGCACGGGTTCCCTCTCCAGAGCCTGGCGGATGTCCACATCTACGTCCCAAAACACGGGGCCAACGATACGGGAGGGCGGAATGATTCTAATCTTAACTCTAAACCCCCTAGAAATAGCATTTGACCTTGTGGGGGCTAACAAAATTGTTTGTTTACTATTCCAAGAATAGCGAACATCTTGACCACCCACAGATTGTCTGCCTGCACACACACACACACACACACACACACACACACACACACACTCACACACACACACACACACACACTCTCACACACACACACACGTAAAACATCTGGTTGGAATAACATGAATACAAACAGGTTAAAATCTGGTTGAAATTACGTCATTACACACAGGTTGGAGTCTGGTTGAAATTATGTCATTACAAACAGGTTAAAATCTAGTAAATAAAAAACATAAGTACAAACAGGTTGAAATCTGGTTTAAATATTGTCATTAAAACAGGTTGAAATCTGGTTGAAATTATGTCATTACAAACAGATTGAAATCTGGTTGAAATAACGTCATTACTTTTTTTTGCTTTTTTACAACAAAATCTATATATTTTAATGTAAATGTCATGTTATAGTATGGTCCAGACACTTTTTTGTGATTTCACTTGTTTTTGGGAAACTTAACGCAACCAGCGATTCACTTCCTCATCCAAAAACACCCAAATATGTCCTTTTAGAAACTGAAAAGCTGTCAGTATAGTGATGCAGGTCTTTAGATGTTGTACACAAAAGTATTTCATTTGGAACTTTATCTGGAACGTTATATTTAATTTAGTTGCGACTCGAGCAATACTGCTCCGTCTATACTAGCAGCAAGCTACACGGAGAATGGAACAGCTGGATAAGGGAAACAGCTTGAGTCGCGCAAAATGCAATATAACGTTGCAGATAAAGTTCAGAATGACAATTTTATGTGTACAACATCTAAAGAACTGCATCACTATACTCAGAGCGTTTCCGTTTCTAAAAAGACGTATTTGGTTGTTTTTGGAGCACTTGTTCGTGTGTTTTCAGAGCCCCCCGTACTGCACAACGAGGATGAGGTAGTGAATCGCTGGTTGGGATAAGTTTCTCAAAAACAAGTGAAATCGCAAAAAAGCGCTCTGGACCCTTCTATAACATTTCATTTACATATTTATTTATTTATTTGGTTATAAAAAAGGAATCATACAGATTTCAAACAGGTTGAAATCTAGTTGAAATTACATCAACACACACACAGGAGGATGACATCAGCATTAGAATGCGGTGATCTTCCTGAGTGTCAAGTCTGTCTGAAATGATAAATCCACAAACACAGTTCCACAGAAAGTGTGATTTCAGAAACACTCTGGTGTTGTCATGCAGTATTACTGAAACATCCCCAGGAAGTGGTATAACACAAATAACCGTGTGTGTGTGTGTGTTCAGGGCCATGTGAAGCTATCAGACTTCGGCCTGTGTACAGGGTTGAAGAAGGCCCATCGGACAGAGTTCTACAGGAACCTCAACCACAGCGTTTCCAACGACTTCAGTGAGTACAACCATAAAGGCATACTCAATTCATTTAAGTAGATCAAATTATGAAGCTAATACAACTATATATCTGTCATGATTTGTCATGAATCTTCCACCTGGGTGCGTAGCTGTAACTGAGTTGTGCCTAAGACAAATTATTTATTCTCCACAGCGTCTCAGTACATGAACTCCAAGAGGAAAGCAGAGACCTGGAAGAGGAACAGACGACAGCTGGTGAGTGAGCTCTGGCTACCTTCAGCCACTACTCCACTGGAGGATCGGTCTTAACCCCAAACTTCCTCATAAACACAGCAAAGATGACTGTAGTTGTTAATAATGGTATATGACGGTTTACCAATGGCCTCTGTTTTTGAAATGTGTTGGTTATCTATGTGTTCATTCACTCATAGGAAAAAAGTGTTCTCAGGTAAAGAGTAGAGCATCTCCAAAAACGCATTTTGTCATGCTAGAGAGCCTGTCGTTCTTTATAGACCTGATTTTCTAGATGAAGTGAAGAAGGCCAGCGTAGTAGCAGAGATACAGTACACATCTGGTGTGCAGATGGTTGGATTTCTGTCCCTTTTATGGGCTGACATTTACAGCATAGTTACAGTTACGTCAGCTTGGTTTCCACAGCAAATGTACTGTATGGCATGGTAAGAGAAAAGGCTAAGGTCAATTCAGAACATTAGGGGGCTATAGGTTGTTTTACTGACTGGGCTGTGTCTAAAGCAGGGCGTTCCTCTTACCCTCTCTCCTCTCCTGTCCTCTCCTCTCTCCTTTCCTCTCTCATCTCCCTCTCTCAGGCTTTCTCCACTGTGGGAACTCCAGACTACATCGCCCCGGAAGTGTTCATGCAGACCGGATACAACAAGCTCTGTGATTGGTGGAGCCTGGGGGTCATCATGTACGAGATGCTGATTGGTAGGAGTGATTTGTTGATTGGAAACACAGGCACTAACGAAAGAAGCAAGAAGTAAGTTAGGATTGAATTAGGATTGCTGTCTAAGTTTCCCTGTCTCTCTCCAGGCTACCCCCCATTCTGTTCGGAGACGCCCCAGGAGACGTATAAGAAGGTGATGAACTGGAAGGAGACTCTGGTGTTCCCTCCGGAAGTCCCTATCTCAGAGAGGGCCAAGGACCTCATCCTCAGGTGAGCACCAGTACACTTAGAAAAAAGGGTTCCAAAATGGTTATTTGCAGAGGGATAGGGTTCTACCAATAACCATTTTCATTTGAAGAACCCTTTTTGGAAAATGAGGATTCTTTGTAAGGCAAAGGGTTCAACCTAGAATCTTTCTCATCCTAAGAACTGATTATTTGGATGACAATAAGGATTCTTTGAAAGGCAAGAAGGGTTCTACATAGAACCCTTCTGAATCTGAATAAGCTTTTTTATTGTATTTTATTTTATTTTAAATAGTGCCTGAGCATTCGTGTTTATCTCAGTGTTTAAAGTTGAACCCTCTTGAGCTTAAAAGGAAAGGTGTAAGATTTTTTTAAACTGTACCTATATGGGAATATTTGTACACAGCAAATTGGCCAGTTTTACCTAGTGTTGATTTTTCAGTGTAACATTTCTAAAGTTGATTCAGGAGTTAAGTTAACGCTATAAAAAGGCAAATTAACACTCAGTGGTGTAAAATAACCCCAGTGTTGGTGTTAATAACCAGAGGTGAGTGTGATTGTGTCATTTGTACTCTGTGTAGAGTAAAACACTCAAAACCACACCCATCATTATCATATTCCCTAGCGTGCTCTATAGCAGGTAGATTTTTTATATTTTTTTGTTTCAATATCTGTGTTTTTGCATGTACATTGATTGATTGATCTTATGCTACACAAAAATAAATAACATACATTTTTCTAAATTAATCGAATCTGTTAGTAGTTGGACTTTTTCCACCCGTTACTGAGATGGTTGTTCCAGTTTAGATGGTTTAGGTAGTCTCAGTTATCAATCTTCCCTACCTTGGGAGTTATTCTGAATGCAGGTTGCAGGTGATTAAAAGTACCTATTGTTGGATACCCTCACTCTGGCTGGATTCCAATAGGAATTACTATCATCACTTTCCAAGCCAGCATAATGTGACTTGCAGGCCTGAACACACACCACTGTGTTAGGGTTAAAACTATGCCCTCAAAGAAAGGCTATATGATATATGTAATGTATTGTCATAAAGAGTTTAATTTTAAAGGCTAATAAGGCTGGTGGAACTGTTCATAGAGGGTTCTAGGAAGAACCTTTTGTCAAGTTGTCAGTGTAATGCAGTAGGACGAAGTCAGGCGCAGGACACAGAGATAATCGAAAAAACGTACTTTACTCGTAGGTAATAGAAAGAACAAACCTCCACGCAGGGAGGAACAAACCCACACACTAACGACAACCAAAACATGAACAAACACGCACAACACACAGTGTGAGACAGAGGGTTAAATAGGGAAGACATAACTACATGATGGGAAACAGGTGTGACCAATAAAGACAAAACAAGTCAAACATAGACACGTGGATCGGTAGTAGCTAGTACTCCGGTGACGATCGAACACCGAAGCCTGCCCGAAGAAGCGCCTCTATTTGCAGCCCACATCCTCGAACCCCCAACCTCCCACACCACCGGTGCCACCAGACACGACGCCGGAAGTATGGGAGTGGGCTCAATGGACCTCTCCTCTGTGTCATACAGTCGGGACAGAGCGTCTGCCTTAGCGTTCTGTGAACCTGATCTGTAAGTAAGAGTAAACACAAAACGAGTGAAGAACATGGCCCACCTTGCCTGGCGAGGGTTCAACCTCCTCGCCGCCCGGATGTACTCCAGATTGCGATGGTCAGTCAAAATGAGAAAAGGGTTTTTAGCCCCCTCAAGCCAATGCCTCCACACTTTCAGAGCTTTAACCACAGCTAACAGCTCCTGGTCCCCCACATCATAGTTGCGCTCCGCCGGACTGAGCTTCTTAGAAAAGAAAGCACAGGGGTGGAGTTTTGGTGGCGTACCCGAGCGCTGAGACAGTACAGCTCCTATCCCAGCCTCGGACGCGTCCACCTCAACCTGGAATGCCAAGGAGGGATCCGGATGAGCCAGCACTGGAGCCGAAGTAAACAGGTCCTTCAGATGACCAAAAGCCCTGTCCGTCTCAGCTGACCACTGTAGACGCACCGGTCCTCCCTTCAGCAAGGAGGTAATGGGAGCCGCTACCTGACCAAAGCCCCAGATAAACCTCCGGTAGTAGTTGGCAAAACCCAAGAATCGCTGCACCTCCTTCACCGTGGTTGGAGTCGGCCAATTACGCACGGCCGAAATGCGGTCAATCTCCATCTCCACACCTGACGCGAACAGGCATTGTCCTAGGAAGGAGATGGACTCTTGGAAGAACAGACATTTCTCCGCCACATACAGGTCATGCTCCAACAGTCGACCAAGCACCTGACGCACCAGGGACACATGCTCGGCCCGTGTAGCGGAGTATATGAGAATGTCATCAATATACACCACTACACCCTGTCCGTGCAGGTCCCTGAAAATCTCATCATCAAAGGATTGGAAAACTGATGGAGCATTCATCAAACCGTATGGCATGACGAGGTACTCATAGTGCCCAGAGGTGGTACTGAATGCTGTCTTCCACTCATCTCCCTCCCGGATATGCACCAGGTGGTACGCGCTCCTGAGATCCAATTTCGTGAAGAAGCGCGCCCCGTGCAATGACTCCGTCATACTAGCAATCAGAGGTAGTGGATAGCTGTATTTTACAGTGATCTGATTAAGACCACGGTAGTCAATGCACGGGCGTAAGCCACCATCCTCCTTCTTCACAAAAAATAAACTTGATGACACAGGGGAAGTGGAAGGCCGAATGTATCCATAGCCGCCGTCTCTTCCTGTGACAGAGGATACACGTGACTCCGGGGAAGCGCAGCGCCTACCTGGAGGTTTATCGCACAATCCCCCTGTCGATGGGGTGGTAATTGAGTTGCCTTCTTTTTACAGAAGGCGAGAGCCAAATCGGCATTTTCAGGTGGAATGTGCATGGTGGAAACCTGGTTGGGACTTTCCACCGTAGTTGCCCCTACGGAAACACCTACACACCTCCCTGAGCACTGACTTGACCATCCCTTGAGAGCCCTCTGTTGCCATTAAATAGTGGGGTCATGAGAGGTTAACCAGGGAAGCCCCAACACCACTGGAAACGCAGGAGAATCAATCAGAAAGAGACTAATTGTTTCCTCATGCCCCTCCTGCGTCTTCATCCAGAGTGGAGCTGTGACCTCCCTAATCAGACCCTAAAGGGCGACTATCTAGGGCATGTATAGGGAAGGGCACATCAACTGGCACAATAGGAATCCCTAACCTACGGGTAAACTGACGATCAATAAAGTTCCCAGCTGCACCTGAATCTACTAGCACCTTATGCTGGGAATGAGAAGAAAACTCTGGAAATACAACATCTATACACATATGCGCAACAGGGAGCTCTGTGTGAGTTGGGTGCCTACTCATCTGAAACGGTCCACCAGTGCTCTGCCTACTGCCTCGACTCCTTAAAGACCCTCCCCAGCACCGACCAGCAGTGTGTCCTCTGCGGCCACAGTTGGTGCAGGGGACGGCCCCTCTACCGGTCTCCCTAAGAGCAGCACCTCCGAGCTCCATAGGGGTAGGGTCGGAGGTGCTGGGGGATGGAATGGACGGCCCCTGATCCGGACGTCCACGGGTGGCCAACAGGTTATCCTGTCGGATTGACATATCCACCAGTTGGTACAGGTTAAGGTTGGTGTCCCTGCAGGCCAGTTCCCGATGAACGTCCTCCCTTAAGCTGCAACGGTAGTGGTCGATGAGGGCCCTCTCATTCCATCCTGCGCTGGCAGCCAGAGTCCTAAAGTCCAGTGCAAACTCCTGTGCGCTCCTCTTCCCCTGTCTGAGGTGGAATAGACGCTCACCCGCCGCTCTCCCCTCTGGTGGATGATCGAATACCGCCCTAAAGCGGCGGGTAAACTCCTCATAACTTACAGTTGCAGCGTCTATTCCCCCCCACTCGGCGTTGGCCCACTCGAGCGTTTACCGGACAGACAGGAGATTAGGGCGGACACGCTCTCGTATCCCGAGGGAACCGGGTGGATGGTTGCCAGGTAGAGCTCTACCTGGAACAGAAAACCCTGACACCCGGCAGCTGTACTGTCATATGCCCTCGGGAGCGAGAGCCGAATCCCACTGGACCCAGATGGTGAAGAGGTGGACAGCGGTGTAGGTGGTGGTGTAATTGGAAGAGGTATAGGGAAACCTCCTCTCTCCCATCGCTCCATAGTATTCACCACTCGTTCCATAGCGGTGCCGAGAGCCTGGATCATGGTCGCTTGTTGTTGGACGCGTTCCTCCATCGATCCGGCTGGCATTGCTGTACCTGCTGACTCCATATTTTGATGCGTGTTTCTGTCAAGTTGTCAGTGTAATGCGGTAGGACGAAGTCAGGCGCAAGACACAGAGCTAATCGAAAAAACGTACTTTACTCGTAGGTAATAGAAAGAACAACCCTCCACGCAGGGAGGAACAAACCCACACACTAACGACAACCAAAACATGAACAAACACGCACAACACACAGTGTGAGACAGAGGGTTAAATAGGGAAGACATAACTACATGATGGGAAACAGGTGCTAGTACTCCGGTGACGACGAACGCCGAAGCCTGCCCGAGCAAGGAGGAGGGACAGCCTCGGCTGAATTCGTGACACCTTTAGATGTTGAAAGGGTTCTTGGTAGAACCATTTATAGAGGGTTCTAGGAAGAACACTTCATAGAGGGTTCTAGGTTGAACACCTCACAGGGGCTTCTATGAAGGATCCTACATAGAGGGCTAGCACCAAAAAGGGTTCTCCTATGGGGACAAACAGAAGAACCCTATATGGTTCTACTTAGCACCTTTTTTTCTAAGAGTGCACTAAATATAAGATGGTTAAAAAGAGAGAGAGATTAATAAACGGTCTATAGAGCCCATTGTACAGTATGTTCTTCTTGATAAGAATGAACATCAACTAAATGGTTCAAATGTAAAACATGAATGTCATCTCAAACTAATACTGTATCTATGGCAGACACAGTTCTATATTCCTTTATGTGGTTGTTCTCAGGATCTAAATGTAGGTATATTACTGCTTAGGTTCTGCTGTGAGGGAGATCATCGGATCGGGGCGACAGGGGTGGAGGAGATCAAGAGAAATCCGTTCTTTGAGGGAGTCGATTACGACCACATCAGGTACACAGGGACTTCTTACAAGGAACAGTTTATATGCAAAACAATTAGGTTTTTATACTTCAGTGGTCCAAAAGTCCAGGTCTTACTACAGTTTTGTATTTGTCACCCAACCCAGGGAGAGACCTGCAGCGATCCCCATTGAGATCAAAAGCATCGACGACACGTCAAACTTCGACGAGTTCCCTGAGTCGGACATCCTCTCACCCACAGGTAAGAGAAAGACAGAGTTTCAGCAGAAATTATTTTCCTGTGTCTCTCAAAGGTTGTGTATTTTTCTTGACTCTCTGTGTGTGTGGTTGTACAGTATACCCTATCAACTCTAAATCTCTCTCCCTTTCTCCTTTTTTTATTTCCGCTCCCTCTTTCCTCTCCCGCCTTCGTCACTCTCCTTTCTCTCCTTCCCCTCTCCCTCTTTCTCTCTCCCCAGCTGCAGCAGCACCCACCAAGTCTCCAGCAGCAGCAGCTGCAGCGGAGGCTGACTATAAGAATAAGGACTGGGTCTTCATCAACTACACCTACAAGCGCTTCGAGGGCCTGACAGCCAGGGGAGCCATCCCTTCCTACATGAAGGGAAGCAAGAGATGAACTCTGACCCTATAACCTGCGCTACAATGACCCACTGATCCCCTCACCCCCCGCAGCACCCAGATACCTTCACGCAACGGTTCAGTTTCATAGTACAAATATGAAATAATTTTTTACTAAATTGACAGTTCAATTAAGCTGTTCTATTTCCTGCAGGCCTTCTGAACCAGTATTCAGAGAAATCTGGTTGAACCAATACTAACCAGTTCATTATACCCTGTGGATACATGGTTGTAACCACTGTTTGGCCTTCTGTGATTTGGGGCCCAGTAACCGAGTTTCCAGGATATGAAAACCACCATTCTTCTTTCACTGTCAGTGCATGTTTGGATGAATTCTTTCAGTAAAATGTTTACAGTGTGTAACAATAACTAATCTCAAATATGCTTTCTCGCTGTGTAGGAAGAATGTCAACTTTATCTTAGAAACCGGGATATCAGTTTTAATTGAATAGGGCCCAGTGTTTCAGAGCTGAAGCCTGGCTCTAACTTTTCCACCAGCACTGAACTCTATGCTGTACAGCCTTATAGCTGTCCCCTTGTGTCCCTCCAGAACCTTCTCCCCACTCCTCTCCTCAACCTGTCATACTGTTCATAGGGAAGTTTCTCTGCTGTTCTCTGGAAGCTGGCAGGTTCCCAGCAGTCTGTCTCACTACCCCTGTGACGCCATTAGATCTCTGCTTGCCTTGGAGAGACTAACAATGCTATTTTTAGCATTGTATTTCTGGCGGTTTTGTGATGTCATCAGTTAGAGTGAGTGAGAATGTTCAACAAAGGACGACAGAAAATTCCATCGTAGTCTAGCTACTCCTCAATAAGGGGTTAATGAGCAAGCACCACTCCTTCACTGCCTTTGTTGGTTTTCTCAACTTTTAATGTGCCCAGTTATTTCTTTTATAATTTTGTAATGTATCATGTTTTGAATTCAGAAAGGTTCATTCAAATGCTGTGTTGGATTGAAATAGTACTAGTCTTCAGGGATGTAACAAATGCTGGTTGTGTGTGTATGTTGAGCTGTCTGAATGGCACTACCTTGAGACGTCATGTCCATTTATGTACCTTACCCAAAGAACTCCAAGAGCTGTACATTAGTTTGTACATTAGTTTGAAATTGGAATCCCCCCTTTTTTAGTTTCATGTTAAGTTGTTTGTATGCAGGATGGAAAGCTCTTGACTTTTGCTCTCCCGAGTTAGTGCTGGATTTTTTTTACAACTGCTCTTTCGAAAGCTGGTATTTAATTAAAGGCTTCTCATGTTACAGTTTTTTCCATATAGTATTTTTAACTCACAAAGGAACCACTGTTTTATGCATAATGCTGGGGATTCATGAATTTCACGTACATTTAAAATGTCACCAAATATTAAATATAGAGCTTGAACTTTCACATATATCTGTGTTACAGCACTTTCAGCACTGTTAGTGTGTGTATGTACGTATTATGTAAAAAAGGAAAACAAACTTGGCCTCACTTTACAACTTACATGAGTAACTACAGGAGACTTTTTACTAGATGAACTACTAAATCGAATTACTCTGCAGTCAGGTAGTAGTAGGCCTAACACTAACCATTTGTTCTCACTCTTTCATTTTTCAAGAGAATAACATGGTATGTGCTATGTAACTACTTGTACTTAAATGTAATTACATAGATTATTCCCACGTAGTTACCCAGTAATAATACCCGTGTAAAGTGTTGCTAAAAATATATACATTTCCAGATGGACGACTGAATGACGTTGACAGTTAGTTCTCCTCTCATTCTGATTTTCACTCGAAGGCTTTAAGGTCTTTGTACCCGCTGGAGAAGTAAACCCTGAGCAGCTGCTTAGCATGATAGACTCTTACTCTTAGCATGATAGACTTTTGTAATGCTGTTTGAAAAGGTGCACATACCAAATAGACGGTACAATAATTTCCATTACATCTGCTGATGTTTTTTAAAAGAGCCTATATTTTGTATCAACGATCTCACCAAGCTGTTCCTTTTGAAAAAGGAAAAATATCAATATGCAAATGAGTACATGTATAAACGGCAGTCATTTCTCTCTGCTGGATGACACATATACTATGTATAGGTGTGTGTGCGCGTGCGCGTATGTATCTTATTGAATCCTTCTGTATGAGGTTTGAATGTTTTTCAGCAAAGGAGAACACATGTTCACTATGAGAAAAAAGCTTTAAATGCTGATAAAATTATTTCATCATTCAATAAAACTTTTGTACAATTGTGGCATACTGTAGCTTCCTTTTTATGTTTATGTTAGCTTAGCCATCTTTTATATGAGACGTCAACCTGAGGTTCTATTTAGCAGAACTTAAAATCATGAAGTTAGTTATGCCATCAATCATTTTATTTAGGTTTCCTGTGCAGCTGCAACAATTATTTGAACAAATTCTTTGAACAAAAACTATGTAAATACTTTAAACAATAATATTAACTGCAACCTTTATATAAATGTACAAAGTATATAAAATGTAATCGGTCATAAAAGGAAAAAAAGACCACACACACACACACACTTATTATGACATAATACATTCTAAATGAGGAAACACTAGATAGATAACTAGACCCTACCAGAGTCTACTGTAAACATCCTCCTTGTCCAAATCCATGTTTGTATGTGTGCGTACAAAGTTTGGGGTCACTTAGAACTGTCCTTGTTTTTGAAAGAAAAGCAATTTTTTTTGTCCATTTAAAATAACATCAAATTGATCAGAAATACAGCGTAGACATTGTTAATGTTGTAAATGGCTATTATAGCTGGAAACGGCTGATTTTTTAATGGAATATCTACATAGGCGTACAGAGGCCCATTATCAGCAACCATCAGTCCTGTGTTCAAATGGCGCGTTGTGTTTGCTAATCCAAGTTTATCATTTTAAAAGGCTAATTTATCATTAGAAAACCCTTTTGCAATTATGTTAGCACAGCTGAAAACTGTTGCGCTGATTAAAAAGCAATAAAACTTGCCTTCTTGAGATTAGTTGAGTATCTGGAGCATCAGCAATTGTGGGTTCGTTTACAGGCTCAAAATGGCCAGAAACAAATAACTTTCTGATGCTCCAGATACTCAACTAGTCTCAAGAAGGCCAGTTTTATTGCTTCTTTAATCAGCACAACAGTTTTCAGCTGTGCTAACATAATTGCAAAAGGGTTTTCTAATGATCAATTAGCCTTTTAAAATGATAAACTTGGATTAGCAAACACAACGCGCCATTGGAACACAGGACTGATGGTTGCTGTACGCCTATGTAGATATTCCATAAAAAAATCTGCCGTTTCCAGCTACAATAGCCATTTACAACATTAGCAATGTCTACACTGTATTTCTGATCAATTTTATGTTATTTTAATGGACAAAATAATTGCTTTTCTTTCAAAAACAAGGACATTTCTAAGTGACCCCAAACTTTTGAACAGTAGTGTATATACGTCTGTGTTTCATGCGTATCTGTTTCTGTATGTGTACATGGGTTGGACTGTATGGTCATTGAGGTTTGTTTGAGTGTGTCTGTAAACTCAAACACCCTGAGTGGAAGACAGGCTAACATGGTAACTGATGACGGCCTCGGGTAGAAGTTGCCCCCAAACACAGATCTAGGGCTAGATTCTATCAGATCCGCACTTGCTGATACCTGCATAATGGTTGTTTTTGCGGTGTCGGAGGTGGAACTGTGTTAGAGCTGTCAAATCAACAAGCGCTCCCGGCATTATACCTAAAGTGGACATTCCCATTGGCTGCATGGGGTTGCATTAAGAGAAATCCCATGCAGCCTTGTTTACAATTTTGAATGCTGGAATGTGAGATGTAATCTACACCTCGATTAGGCTGACAGAAATCCTCATTATTTATTTGAATGATTTTCAATTTGAGCGTCATTATTTCTATATAGCCTACACATTCTCATTCTGAACTTCTAACACAAGTTGGAAGGGTGTGGCTTCGTGAGATCACAAGTGCAGCTGCTCACCGATTTGACAGCTCCAACCCAGTTACATCTCCGACACGCCAAAACATCAGCTATACGGGTGTCAGCTATCGCTGGTTAACGCTTGATCTGATTGAATCTAGGCCCTAGTATCAGCACAACCTTAACCTTGCCAAACCCTGACCATAACCAAATATATGCCTAAGGTCAACTTCTACCCTCCTCAACTGTCATTGGAGGGTGGGGGTGGGGGTGGGGGTGGGGCCTGAGACTGGGGGTGGGGATCAGGGCTGATCAGTCTATCCAGCTCATCGACCTGCGGGCTGGGTGTGGCTGCGGGTCGTGTTGGCTCCCCCAGAGAGGCGATGAGGTTGGGGACACTCTTGCTGCGGACGCACTGGAAGTCCACGTGTCGACTTTTCCCTTCCTCCTTCTCCCAGGACAGCTGGATGAAGGGCCGCTGCACGTAGTTATAGATGACCTCTGACCTCCCACCGGGACGGCGCTTCACCTTCTCCTTACAGGTGGGGTACCCTGGGATACATGAGGACCAGATGCACGTAATGTTCAGTATCTCTGTAGGGTTTGCAGATTTGAGGGAACTTGATAGAGGTAAGCAAAATGTAGCCTATAGCATTGGAAGACTTGGGGCTAGATTCAATACATTTACATTTACATTTTAGTCATTTAACTCTTTCCACCTTACTTATTTTTTCTCCCCCATCGAACTGAGCTCATCTCTCCTCCCTCCCTGGACGCGCTACCTGATTTTTATACTTTTTCAGACAATGTATCCCGGAAGATTTGCGTAATAGCGCAATTGAAATTTTACGGTAATTTTCGATTGAGACGACA
The DNA here is from genome assembly GCF_020615455.1 of Coregonus clupeaformis. Lineage (NCBI taxonomy): Eukaryota > Metazoa > Chordata > Actinopteri > Salmoniformes > Salmonidae > Coregonus > Coregonus clupeaformis. The sequence goes on from NC_059201.1 coordinate 48,048,949, forward strand.
TACCCACTGGGCACAGACGTCAGTTCAACGTCTAGTTTTGATTTAAATTTAGTTGAGTTGTCAACAACGTGAAATCAACAAACAATTTCACCATGTCATTGGATTTAGATTAAAAGCTGGGTAAAAAAAGTTGAAATGTCCTTACGTTGATGACTTTTTGCAAATCCAATCAGTTTTCCACATTGATTCAACGTCATCACATTACTTTTTTTTTTATGAAATAATGTGGAAACAGCGTTGATTCAACCAGTGTTTGCCCAGTGGGATGCAGCGTGTACTGCGAATGCAGGAACATAGCCTTTAAATGTCATTCTCGCTATATACGGGTTGATTGTTTAGCAACAAAACCGCTGTATGCGCAACTATGGGGCAAAACTTAGATTGTTGACAACATGCAAACTATATTTTGTCTCCAATGTTTATTGAAAATACATTTGCACAATGAGCACGTGTTGTTTCTCAAATACATTGTTACAGTTGTTGGTTAGCTAGCTAGCAAATATTTTGCCATATTAGCGTTGACTAAAATCAGACAAAACACCTCAAAACAAGACATGGTATCAATAACAAGACTAAATGAGCCACTTACGATTCCCCTCATTGTTGTGAGCTACAGTGGGGGAAAAAAAGTATTTAGTCAGCCACCAATTGTGCAAGTTCTCCCACTTAAAAAGATGAGAGGCCTGTAATTTTCATCATAGGTACACGTCAACTATGACAGACAAAATGACAGACAAAATGAGAAAAAAAAAATCCAGAACATCACATTGTAGGATTTTTATTTATTTGCAAATTATGGGGGAAAATAAGTATTTGGTCAATAACAAAAGTTTCTCAATACTTTGTTATATACCCTTTGTTGGCAATGACACAGGTCAAACGTTTTCTGTAAGTCTTCACAAGGTTTTCACACACTGTTGCTGGTATTTTGGCCCATTCCTCCATGCAGATCTCCTCTAGAGCAGTGATGTTTTGGGGCTGTCGCTGGGCAACACGGACTTTCAACTCCCTCCAAAGATTTTCTATGGGGTTGAGATCTGGAGACTGGCTAGGCCACTCCAGGACCTTGAAATGCTTCTTACGAAGCCACTCCTTTGTTGCCCGGGGCGGTGTGTTTGGGATCATTGTCATGCTGAAAGACCCAGCCACGTTTCATCTTCAATGCCCTTGCTGATGGAAGGAGGTTTTCACTCAAAATCTCACGATACATGGCCCCATTCATTATTTCCTTTACACGGATCAGTCGTCCTGGTCCCTTTGCAGAAAAACAGCCCCAAAGCATGATGTTTCCACCCCCATGCTTCACAGTAGGTATGGTGTTCTTTGGATGCAACTCAGCATTATTTGTCCTCCAAACACGACGAGTTGAGTTTTTACCAAAAAGTTATATTTTGGTTTCATCTGACCATATGACATTCTCCCAATCCTCTTCTGGATCATCCAAATGCACTCTAGCAAACTTCAGACGGGCCTGGACATGTACTGGCTTAAGCAGGGGGACACGTCTCGCACTGCAGGATTTGAGTCCCTGGCGGCGTAGTGTGTTACTGATGGTAGGCTTTGTTACTTTGGTCCCAGCTCTCTGCAGGTCATTCACTAGGTCCCCCCGTGTGGTTCTGGGATTTTTGCTCACCGTTCTTGTGATCATTTTGACCCCACGGGGTGAGATCTTGCGTGGAGCCCCAGATCGAGGGAGATTATCAGTGGTCTTGTATGTCTTCCATTTCCTAATAATTGCTCCCACAGTTGATTTCTTCAAACCAAGCTGCTTACCTATTGCAGATTCAGTCTTCCCAGCCTGGTGCAGGTCTACAATTTTGTTTCTGGTGTCCTTTGACAGCTCTTTGGTCTTGGCCATAGTGGAGTTTGGAGTGTGACTGTTTGAGGTTGTGGACAGGTGTCTTCTATACTGATAACAAGTTCAAACAGGTGCCATTAATACAGGTAACGAGTGGAGGACAGAGGAGCCTCTTAAAGAAGAAGTTACAGGTCTGTGAGAGCCATAAATCTTGCTTGTTTGTAGGTGACCAAATACTTATTTTCCACCATAATTTGCAAATAAATTCATTAAAAATCCTACAATGTGATTTTCAGGATTTCTTTTTCTCAATTTGTCTGTCATAGTTTACCTAGTGTACCTATGATTAAAATTACAGGCCTCTCATCTTTTTAAGTGGGAGAACTTGCACAATTGGTGGCTGACTAAATACTTTTTTCCCCCACTGTATCTGGCCATCCAGAATCACAATAACACAAGGACTTCTTCCCCATTAAAGCATGTGCATCGTTTTCTTGACATTGTCAGCTAACCCATATATAGCACGGATCTTCCGCGATACGGATTGAATGCTTATACCTATTTGTTTCTTTCAGATATTAAAACACTGAAGCAGAAGAGGCTAGGAGAAGAGGCTGAGAGTTAGGGGGTTGATTTGGGACATGGTAATCAACTCACCCTCAATGCCAATGCGAATGTTCTTCAGTCCTCTCTCCTTCAACAGTGCTTTGGCCACGTCTCTGTTCTCGATGTACTTGAAGAAGCGATAGAGCTTGGTGCTATACAGAACTGGGAACATTGAAGAGCGAGAGAACAGGAAATAATATCAAACAAAATGCTCACTCCAAAATGATTCATTATTATTTTCCAAAAAAGGTTGGGGTACAAGATTCCCCAAAATATAAAGTATAGAAAATGAGACAAACAGCACTGTCCAAAAGATAATGTAAATTATCTATTTTATTAATAATGTATGATTCATTATAATTACCCTGAGAGAGGTGAAGGACTAGGTCACTTACTCTGTGAGTACTCCTCTCCCATGGGTGGAGGGTTGTCATGGTCCCAATCCACTATGTCATCATCTGTGAGAACTACGATGTGACACTCCCTCTCCCCCTCCTGAGCACTGGACACCATCACCGGGACAACTAGCTCCTCTAGGAAGACATCAAACTGACGCTTAGCACCGTCGTTGGACAGCTCATGCAGCAATGCACCTGGGACAGGAATGAATGGTCACACCATTTGAACTATGACCTCTGATTTGATATCATAGCTTATAGTCTCTTGTGCATGGCAAAATGTATATTTCAATAGGGAACATTAAAGATTAAGAAGACTAAGCAATTCGGAATAGGTTTTGAAAAATAGTGTAACTTAGTTCTGAAAACTGTGCATGCAACATTGCAAAACATTACTCAACGTTTCGGTCTTGAACAGGGCCTTGGTCAGACCCAATGTGACCATGCTACTCACTGAGATCTCGGCACCTGACGGTGCTGTAGTCAAAGTTAATACAGAGGTAGTCACATGCTTCCCTGAGCTCAGACACTGCCACTCCCTCTGGACACTGCAGGATACCTACTTTGTAAAAGTCCTGAGAGAGAGAGAGAGAGAGAGAGAGAGAGAGAGAGAGAGAGAGAGAGAGAGAGAGAGAGAGAGAGAAAATAATAAAGGAAATGGTAGAGAGAGGGAGAGAGAGTCAAGGGACAGAGAGGGAGAGGGGGGAGAGAGAAACACAGTAGGTTAGTTTAGGTAAGGGAAGATATAAGTAATTTCATAATTCAGGTGAACTATCTTAAGAGAAACTCACCAGGACGACTTTGAATATGCTGGCTCCGATTCCCTCAGCGATCTCATACTCTCCCTTAGCGTTTGGCCGCGTGAAGTGACGGGCAGGACCAAACATCCTGAGAATTCAAATGTGTTATTTATTTATTCATTTAATTATATTAAAATGTCCTCACAATATGCATTTCTGAGTTTAGTGCTTGTTGAAAGCTCTGTCCATTTACCATTCAAGTCTAATTTCCTTTCTTAGTACAGTGTAACTTGTCAGAATCATAGCAATGCCTCCATTGTGTATGCGAGAGAAGGTGTTAATGAGAGGAATATTCCTGTGTAATATTTGACCAATCTCCGATTATTAGCCCAGATTAACCCAAATGGCCACTGGGTCAGAGTAAACATTACTCTCTGAGATTAGAAACAAACCACATGTTTGCTGAGGTATTAGGGCTTTGTTAGTGTTTCTTGTATATCTTTCCCTGGTCTAATAATAGGCTGTACTACTGTATTGGACATGGTGGTGATCCACGCTCGCGTGATGACTAAACTTGTCTGAGACCTGAAGACTTGCGCTAAGGCTTTGGCTGATTTAGCTCAGTGGGCTAACACAGTCTTGTGAGAGTCTGTTACACTATAATAAAATAGTCTAAATCTGACACACAGAGTCTGGACCTTACCTCCCCAGCATGGTGTCAGGGTGGGCGGTGAACAGGGCGGGGTCCACCACAAAGTGAGTCCCATCCACCATCAGGGTCACCCGCTCATAGGGGAGGCGAGACAGGGGAGACAGGTTCTTCTCAGTCCTCCCCTCATGTTGGAAGTCTGGACGTGCTGCCATCTCAATGTCTGGGGGAGAACAAGTGCAATCACAGTTAATCTCATGGATTTACATTTGTGCAAGAGATATCCTACGAATATGTCAACTGACAAATGTGGCCAAAACCATGAGGCAGAGAGGACACTGGCTCTGATATGGCTTTATCCCCCATTACTCCAACACACCATAACAAATGGAGGCTACAGCCATATCAGGGTTAGATGGAAACAAAGGTGGGCTGTAGCAAAGACCTGCCCTACTGTACTGTAGGTCTAATTGATGGTAAGGGGTCAGGTAACAGTGGAACAAGACAACTAGTAGTATACAGGCCTTCAAACCGGCCGTCCCACAGAGTTAGTGAGCCTATTAGCCTGGTGCCCTGGACCCATCTGCTACTGTCAGCCTCCTCACTAAGCCCTGAGAGGAGGAGGAGATTACCGCAGTAGCGTACCATAGCGGCACAGTACCATGCCAGCTTTTCCAGCCTCACCAGTTCTCCCAGTTCTCTGGACTGGGATTGATACAGACAGCAGCAGGAGGGACATGGGAATACTGGGAATAGCTGTAGCGTGACGAAGTCGTCAACAGTGCCCATAATACTCTCTGTCTTACATACAGTATCTGCTTGGGTCTCTGACATTGAAGATTGTTCTGCTACTAACAAACCTGGCATTCATCTCCCACCAATAGGGCAGTGACATCCCACCTGCACTTAAACCTGGAAGTCAGCTGAGACAACAGACATCCAAAAAGTAACACATAAACAGAGCATTACAGATTTGATAAAGTCATCATTATGTGTGACAATACCCAGTGAATTTGAGAGGAGGGCAACTGGACACAGAGTAGGCATTATTCCAGGGGAATGAGAGAATAACCAGTGTAATAGACTGTCAAGTAAATGCAGTAAGCTACATACAGTACCTATGTTAATTTAGTTTTTTTAAAAGTAAAATAGATGTAGTACTACTCAGTTAAAGGGTAATTAATGCATAGGTTTTCTACTGGTAGTTACTCTGGTATGACACTTGAGTTGTAACAATGGTATTCAATGGTGTGCAGTGCACAGCATTCAGTTGTAGCCAAAAGGTGGAAGACAGACAGGTTCTAATCTAACACAATGATGAAAAGAGTTTGATGGGATGCAAATTATAACAACAACTGTTGAGGAGAGCTGATAATATTGACACTGCACTGTAACAGAACTGGTAGCCTAAGGCCAAAATCAAGATATATTGTAGGCTACCCCAACCCATACACCATATAGCCCCAACCCCATCAACAATTCTGTATTGTCCAGCTAATAAACAGCATTGACCGTCGACGATTTTCACTGTAGCCATACCTGCTGATTTGAGATGTCAATTTGACAGTGCTACGAATTATGCTGCGCAACATGTCTGGAGTTTACGTGCCCGCATCACGGTCTGCATACGTCATAACCGAAATACAGAGCTGTATTATAAAACACAATAATAACATTCAGATACAATTGCAGACATATTACCAAAACATAAGCTATACCCGACGGAGACCACCAGACAACGACTAACCACCAGCCTTACCACAACGTCTGAGTAAAAACGGCTGTTCTCTGTACCCGGTCTGTCAAGCGAACGATGGACACGATGCCAAGTGCCAGAGCGCGGGGTGCAGGAATATGGGTTTACCGAAAGCGCCCCAGCCCATACGGTGACAGCGGATCAGTGCTCTCAAATCCAATTACTCCCGGTGTAGAAACCCAGAGACTCTCGTGAGAGAATTCCAAATCCGTTTGTTTCACCGCGCAGAATTGCTACTGTGTATATATCTTTCCTCAACTGACCTCTACCATAAATCCCCAATAATTTGACGGGGGGGGACTATTTTCACTTTATAAAGTCATATTTATTGGTCTGATATGGTTTAGAGAAACAATATTGAAACAGATATCCGAAACAGAGAGAAAACAATAAAATGTCTCAAATAATGTTACATTACAAAATGTATGCACTCACTAACTGTAAGTCGCTCTGCTAAATGACTAAACTGTAAATGTAAATGTATGATAAAAAGATGGTGGCAGTAACGACATCACCCACCTTTTAGTGAAATCTAGTATGACGTTAGGCTACACGTTACACACATTTACTTTGTTTAAAAAGGTATGTGGGAACAACTGATTTTATCATTCAAAACTTATTGAGATTCAAATGTTATTTTATATTTTGCCTTCATCACACTACGGCTATTTTATTTTGCCTTTATTTAACCAAATAACAGATTAATCATTAAAAAGACAATACCACTACCTCACGAAATACAACCTAATCTCTTTTAGGCTTTTAAAGGGGCAATCTGTGATTGCTATATGCATTTTTGGACTTTCTAATAAATGATATACACATTAATTCTTGAAGAATATAACTTATAAATGCCTTATGAGTTTAGTTCAACTGTCGTCATACCCCATCAGAACCCAAAATATAAGCTTGTTTTACTCCAATTTTGGTAAATAATGTGATAACACACTGTACCTTCAAATAATTCTTACAACTATATGTGTTGATATCATGGATGGTCAGTCTGTCACGACTTCCTCTGAAGCTGCCTCCCCTCCTTGTTCGGGCAGGCTTCGGCGTTCGTCGTCACCGTCGCTCTGGATAAGAGCGTCTGCTAAATGACTAAAATGTCAAACGTAATGGCCTTCTAGCCACTGCCGCTCCATATCTCATCATTCCATTTGTCTTGTCTTGTCAATTACACACACCTGGTTCATATTTCCCTCATTAGTATGTGTTTAAGTGTTCCCTCTGCCCCCTTGTGGGTGATTGTTTCATGTGAGATGAGTGTAGCTCGGTGGAGCTACCTGTACTTTGTATTGCCGGGGTATATTTTTCCCCGTGTGCCTGTATTTGTTCCAGGGCGCCTGTTTTGCGCACTGCTATCCAGCGTAACTGTGTATTAAGGAATAAACTCTGTATTCTGTGATTTACCCTCCTGCGCCTGACTCCTTCAAATCACACTCTCACACAGTTCGGCAGGTAACCTAGCGGTTAAGAGCGTTGGGCCAGTAACCGAAAGGTTGCTGTTTCGAATCCCAAAGCGAGCAACGTGAAAAAAGCTCTGTCTATGAATTTGAGAGTGGTTACATTTCTCCAGCCCCATCCCTCAGCTGTTTACCAAAACAGTGGTGAGGTTGCTGCTTTGTTATTGTTTGAATTGCAGATAGCACCTTTAAATACTTAAACAACAATGAATATTCTTTTTTTGTGACACATTGTTTTATTTCGTAATGTTTTAGTTGGGGGGGTTACAGGTACAACAATGAATATTCTTTATAAATTATCAAAAATTACATTTTCATAGTAAAGGCTGTAGATTTCAACCAAATAGATCGACCTCAGAAAGAGAATAAACAATCATGTTGAAAATAATAGAAACAGACAAAATACCATCTACAGACAGGACTTTAAACCCCTGCTATACAACACCATAAGTTCAAAATATCTCATACATACTGCTTTCTAACCACAAATACGATTCCAACCACTGACCCTAACCTTATTCTTCATCCTAACCTAATCTTTAACCACATCCTCTTATCTGCACTTTAGTCCATTCTACAGTAGCATGACCAGCTAGTGACTACCCTACACCATAAGGCTTTTCGCCCATGTTACACTACATGGTCTTCCTGTCCATGCTAGAGATGATGTACATGTTTGAGATATAGGATTTACAGCAAAAAGTCCAGGCATTGTGAAGATATGTTGATATGTGGAGACCTGTACAGAATCTGTGTATCTTGAAAATGCACGTTAGCTTTGTCAATACAGCTTACATCCTGAGATGGTCCTAATATCGACACCGTATACATGATACAGCCCAGAGACATCCTGATCCAGCTATGTCTTGCCTTGTCATCATGACAGAACTCAAAGAATGCCCCCTGAAAAGTAACGTCCTGACCCTGCAAGAATACTTAGAAAACACAACCTTCCCTTCCTCCTTGAGCTAATCACTGACACAACCGTATTCAGTTCCAACTACAGGTGCATCAGTGATTACTTCAAGGATGGAGGGAAATACAGTAGTTTTCAAACAGGGCCGACATATTATACAAGCAAAACTTCCTTAAGTTGAGACTCGAGAACATGTTAAATCGGGACAACTGGATGTTCTCCTGAACTAAACGTACACTACCAGTCAAACGTTTGGACCTACTCATTCAAGGTTTTTTCTTTCTTTTTTCTTTTTTTTACATTGTAGAATAATATTGAAGACATCAAAACTATTAAATAACACATGTAGTAACCAAAAAAGTGTTAAACAAATCAAAATATATTTTATATTGGAGATTCTTCAAATAGCCACCCTTTGCCTTGATGACAGCTTTGCACACTCTTGGCATTCTCTCAACCAGCTTCATGAGGTAGTCACCTGGAATGCATTTCAATTAACAGGTGTGCCTTCTTTAAAGTTAATTTGTGGAATTTCTTTCCTTCTTAATGTGTTTGAGCCAATCAGTTGTGTTGTGACAAGGTAGGGGGAGGGTATACAGAAGATAGCCCTATTTGGTAAAAGACCAAGTCCATATTATGGCAAGAACAGCTCAAATAAGCAAAGAGAAACGACAGTCAAAATTTGAAAGTTTCTTCGAGTGCAGTCGCAAAAACCATCAAGCGTTATGAAGAAACCGGCTCTCATGAGGACCACCACAGGAATGGAAGACCCAGAGTTACCTCTGTTGCAGAGGATAAGTTCATTAGAGTTACCAGTCTCAGAAATTGCAGCCCAAATAAATGCTTCACAAAGTTCAAGTCACAGGCACATCTCAACATCAACTGTTCAGAGGGGACTGTATGAATCAGGCCTTCATAGTCGAATTGCTGCAAAGAAACCACTACTAAAGGACACCAATAATAAGAAGAGACCTGCTTGGGCCAAGAAACACGAGCAATGGACATTAGACCAGTGGAAAGTTGTCCTTTGGTCTGGAGTCCAAATGTGAGATTTTTGGTTTCAACCGCCGTGTCTTTGTGAGACGTGGTGTGGGTGAATGGATTATCTATGCATGTGTATTTCCCACTGTAAAGCTTGGAGGAGGAGGTGTTGTGGTGTTGGGGTGCTTTGCTGGTGACACTGTCTGTGATTTATTTAGAATTCATGGCACACTTAACCAGCATGGCTACCACAGCATTCTGCAGCGATACGCCATCCCATCTGGTTTGGGCTTAGTGGGACTATCATTTGTTTTTTAACAAGACAATGACACAACACACCTCCAGGCTGTGTAAGGGCTATTTTACCAAGAATGAGAGTGATGGAGTGCTGCATCAGATGACCTGGCCTCCACAATCCCCCGACCTCAACCCAATTGAGATGGTTTGGGATGATTTGGACGGCAGAGTGAAGGAAAAGCAGCCAACAAGTGCTCTGCATATGTGGGAACTCCTTCAAGACTGTTGGAAAAGCATTCCAGGTGAAGCTGGTTGAGAGAATGCCAAGAGTGTGCAAAGCTGTCATCAAAGCAAATGGTGGCTATTTGAAGAATCTCAAATATAAAATATATTTTGATTTGTTTAACACTTCTTTGGTTACTACATGATTCCATATGTGTTATTTCATAGTTTTGATGTCTTCACTATTATTCTACAATGTAGAAAGTAGTAAAAATAAAGAAAAACCCTTGAATGAGTAGGTCTGTCCAAACTTTTGACAGGTACTGTATATTATTTTTTTTGGCTAAGAAAACTTGGGGGGTCAAATAAAACCACACATGGGCCAAATTCATCCCGTGGACCGCCAGTTGGGACACCCTGCAGTAAGGACTGTCCTATTTATTTATTTTTTGTCATTTAGCATTTATGCCTCAGCAGGTTATGTCACTCGATGACATGCTGTGGTGCTACGCGAGACAGGCCTATTGTCCTACACAACATCTTTGGGTGTTGTTGATTGGTTGGCCTTTCTCTGTGATTTGCGAGGGGGCCTGATTGGAGGTGTGGCAACCCTCCCTCTGCGACCATTCATAAGCTCAGTGGCAGAACTCTCCATATCCACAGGGTCAAAGTTCAAAGCTTCAGCCATTTCCTGTTTCGTCACCAACACAAAACGAGGGTCCCTGGCCAAGCTCTCCAACCCACCGTTTATCAAGACCTAACAGAGGTGAAAGACATGAGAAGAGAGCGAGAGAGAATGACTCTAAGTGTCTGACTCAAAATGTCAGGGCGTTTTGACTAGTGTTCCATGTCAATATCATTAATACAATATGAATTCAGTATGTGTGAAATGCAGTGCCTGGTCTCTCCACTCACTTCCTGTATGAGTGTATCGAAGGCGCTGTCTGGGCCGTGGGCCTGGGCTTTCTGGGGGCTGAGGAGCTCTCTGTGGGTCTCAGGGTCCTGGCTGGGTCCAGCTACTGTCTGCAGCTGCCAGTCTCTGTCTTGCGAACTTTTGCTGGTTGAGATGGTATAGACCTGAACCCGGTCATGTGTCTCATAAGAAAAGCTACAGAAGGACAAAGAGTCAGCTTGTTATCCACCTGCTTTATTACTGTGTAATGTGACCTCTCAGGTAAGGAAAAGAAACACACAAAACACACAAAAATGAGCACTCACACACACACACGCTCACCTCTCCCCGGCGTTGTTGTTGACATTGTTGTTGTTAGTTTTGTTAGGCGTTGAGGAGAAGAAGTCCTCGTTTGCATTGTAGGCAGGTGAGCTGGTAGCCTCCCCGTCGTCTGACCTGCTCATCTGCAGGGGCCGCTGGCTGGTCACCTGCATGGAGACACAGAGTTACCTCCATCAGGACAGGAGTTTTTCCTGTCTACGTGATCTGGAAAAACTCAGAGTCCATACCATGTAAAGCACTTTGTGTCTGAAGAAGGTTACATACTGTAAGTGTTAATACTGAAATGGTTGAAATTATGAAAGTATGACCTGTGTAGCGTTAGGGTTACGGGTTCCTTCCTCCATGGTGAAGGAATCAACGTGGTTCCCAAACAGACCGCCCGCCCGCTGGGAGGAAGAAAGTGACAACATTCACAACAGAGAGGAGTTTTATTCTCTTTCTTCTCACCCTGAACTTGTCCTCCCTACCTCGCCCCACACCCTCTCTACTCTCACCCTGAAGATTCCCTCCTCCGCTGCGTCCTCCATGGCTCTGTCCATCTCCTCCTCATTCATCAGGTCTCCTGAGATGGCTCTCTGCAGCTCTGGAGCCGCCTCCTCCTCAATGCTCCTCAGACCTGCCTGGTAGAGAGGGTTAGAGAGAGAGGGATATGGTGAGGGGATACAAATTAAGA